>NW_004955405.1:28093164-28150838 GCF_000276665.1 Chinchilla lanigera | reverse complement strand
TTTTGGTTTTTCTCCGGCACCGGGAACCGAACTCACGACCTTGCGCTTGCCAGGCAGGCGCTTTTGCCACTGAGCTAAATCCCCAGCCCCTTTATGTGTTTATTTATTGAAGGAAATCTAGCATGTCTTTTTTAAGATCATTTTCTTTATTAGTACATGTTTGCAGTACATACTGTTTCCATTTCTTATGCAAATGTTGGTACAGGTACAGAAAACATCACATATTCCCTTCTTTGTCCCCTTTTCCCTTTCCTAAGCCTTGTGAGAAAGATTGATCTTTCTCTTCTTGTTTTTTCTTTTATTGTGGTGTTTATTTATATTTTGGGCTTCTCATTTGAGAGGAAACATATAATATTGAAGCCTGTATGTCAGATTTATTTCCCTTAACATTATGGTCTCAAGGTACCTCCATTTGCCTACAAATGACTTAAAATCTTTCTTTCTTTCTTTCTCTCTTTCTTTCTTTCTTTCTTTCTTTCTTTCTTTCTTTCTCTCTCTCTTTCTTTCTTTCTTTCTTTCTTACTTTCTTTCTTTCTTTCTTTTTCTTTTTCTCTCTCTCTTTCTTTCTTTCTTTCTTTCTTTTTTACCTTCCTGGGACATGGTCTCACTATGAAGTTCAGGCTGGCCTTCAACTCACTTTGTACCGAAGCTGACCTCAAACTCACAGCATTCCTCCTGCCTCAGCCTCCCACATGGTGGGATTACAGGTGTGGGCCACCACGCCCTGCTAAATTTATCTTTCTTTATATAGATTAATATTCCACTCTTTGTAAATATCACATTTTTAAATCATTCTTCTATTGATGAACATATAAGCTCCTTCCAAGATTTAGGTACTATGAGCTAGCTACACTACTAAAAACATGAGTATGGTTGTATCATTGTAATACAATGTCTTTAGTTTTTTCAGGAAGATACTTAGAAGGGGGATAGTTAGGTCAAACGGAATTTCTAGTTTCAGTTTTTATTTAGGAATTTCCATAGTCGTTTTACTAGTTTACATTCCCACCAACACTGTAGAAGGTTTCCTTTTCCCCACAGCTTTGTCAGCATTTTAAAAATATTTGATTTCTTTATGGTGGTTATTTTGTCTGGGGGAAGATAGAACCTCAGTGTTGTTTTAATTTACATTTCTGTAATAGCTAGTGATGTTGAGTGTGTCTTTATATATTTATTGGTCATTTGTACTTCTGTGAAGTTGCTTCCCTTTTCATCTGCCAGTTTTTTGATTGGGTTTTTTATTTGGGGAAGTCTAGTTTCTTTGAGTTCTATATATTAGTCCCCTGTCTGAGGAATAGTTGGCAATTTTTTTTGACATTCTATAGGTTGATTTTTCACTCTGTTCATTGTTTCTTTTGCTGTGTAGATGCTTTCTAATTTGATATATTTTTTGACTTTTTTATCTTTGCTCAAAATCCACCTTCTACAATGCATATTGTTGTCTTCAAATTAGCTCAGATTACCAGATACAAGCAAGCAAAATTGGTCAAGAAAAAAAAAAATAGGCATTAACTGTTACTTTCAAAATTCCTACCATCTTGTTTAGTGAAGCTCTGTATCATTTCTACTGGTTTTTATTATTTTTATTATCTTTCATTGTTTGGTCAATCTTGCACTCTTACATCTGGTAGTCTGAGCAACTTTGTTGAAGATAACAACACTTCATGTAACAACCATTGTTAATTCCGATCATCTTTTTTGAAATTCTGTATCATTTTTATTGCTTTTGTCTTTGTTGTTATTTTGTTATTTTTTCCTCTTTAAAAGAAGTTTAAATGTAAATAAAACTCATAAGGAGTAGAAAAAAAAATCCACCTTCTAAACAAAGTTTTACCTAAAATCACACCACAACCAACACTTCCTCTTAGAACTTCCTCTCCTCACTTTATGTTTCTCTTTATCACCACAGGAAGGAAAAAATAGGACTGATAGTTTCTCCTATTGTCTTACCAGTAGATATTCATCATGTGAGTAAGTCCTCTTACCTGGTTCCACACTATGGTAGCCTGACTGTGGAGCATAGTTGAGCCCTTTTCCATAAGCGGCTCCTTGCCAAAGGGGATCTACCTCACGAAGAGAAGTACCTGTCCTGGGGGAGCTCCCATTCAGAGACCGGTGGATGAGAGATGAGACCAAATGTCACACCCTGAGCCAATTCTGAAAAGCACTTGAGCTCAGGAATTAACCCAGAGACAAGCTGAGGTCATTTGTGCTGCTGTGTTATGATTCAGTTCTATCCTGTTTCTTTGATTTTCCTCCCAAAAGGTTTTCCTAAGAACACCTCCCAGTCACGTCACCTCTTATTATCTGGAGAAACCCATCTAAACTCCAGAATCTGCACACAGCATGGTATTCAGTAGGTGTTTCAATCAATGCCTTTTGAAAATTGAATGCATGAATAAATACAATAAAATAATGATTAAAAAGTGGTGTGCCAAAAATGTTTTTAAATTTCTATTATTCATCGTATTTCTTGTGACTTACAACCATTTATTAACAATTTTTCTCACCCTGAAAGAGATTATAGTAGAATTTTCCAAGACAATTTTCAGAGGAATTAAATGTGATAAAGCATATAAATTCCAGGACCTGGAATTTAAATTCTAATAGAGGCTATAAAATAGTTATTATTCTTTACATTTAAGCATTTTTCTAAATCAAGAGTTCTTTCTTCTATCTCTGTTCCAGTGTATTACCAGGCGAAAATAAACAGAAACACTTTTCTTCATATCCCTAAGAAAATATACAGGACAGTAACAATCAAAAATGTGAAAATAGTCATGATGGAAACAAGTTAAACTTATTAAACAAAACTATAGTCACAGACTTCTAGAATAGAACACACTCAGAGTGTAATACAATAATAATAATTTCAATAATGGTTGAGCACTTAAAGGGGCAACTTGCCCACCTTCCTTTATGCAGGTAACACTTAAACAGCTGAAAACAATCTGTTTTCTAACTAGGTCTAATAGACACAGGTTCAGGAATACTTCAAGATATGTCATGGAAGTTTTCTTGGCTGTTCTGTTACTTGTTAGAACCAAGAGATTCCCAATTAAGCAAATTATAATCTATTTCTTGAATTTTAATTTATTTCAGTCAATTTGGCCTATGTAGTAATGTAGGACTACTGATCTCTGTCCTTTGAGACTTAATTTAAGTACTTTAATTAATCAAAAAGTGTTTTACTGAGCCTTTTGCCAAGCATTGTACTGGGCTTGATGACAAAGTTTTCTTTGTGGTCCTTCTGGATGTTCTCTGACTTCTTTGGTGTCCCAGAGTGTTTTTCATCTTTTCTAATAGTTGTCCTATTTTCGTCTTTGTTGAGCTCCTTTGAATTAATTCCAGTTTCTCTACAACTTTCATCAATACTTCAGGAAAAGCTTTGTTATTGCCAAATATGGAAGAAAGATTATTACTTATGATAAGTCAAACTGCTATTAATATTTTCCTGAATAACACTGGTTTTTAAGCTAATCACTTTCTGCTGCTGAATCATCCAATTTATACTATGAGTTTAAGACATTTTCCCCCTTGGAACTTCAGCATGCAACATTTTTCCTTTCTAAGATCTAGTGTAGGGTATTGTTCTTCATTGTAAACTTTCATTTAGATTTATTAAATTTCGTTCTTTTTATTTAAATATCTTTAACATATTTGAACTAAATTCTCAATTTTTTTAAAGTTATACTTTTATTACCCCCTACCTTAGTTCATTTCAACCCAGTATCTAACATCTATTTTGAGTCAGGCACTATACTATGTATAAAGGCTATTGAATGGTAAATAGGGGCCTTATTAATGTAGAAATGACAGAAAATTTGTTAAAGACCAAGTGCTAAAATAGAGAAATGAAGTAAGTCAGAGAGCATTTCCTTGACCGGGCTGTGGATAGCCTTCCTGGTTGATACACTGCTATATTAATCTGGGTGAGTTAAATGAGATGAAATAATGAGCAACACAGGTGTACTTCATTCCAGGCACAAGGAACTACACAATGCAAAGTTTAGAAACATGAAATGGTAGCTATGTTTGGGGGCATTAGAAATTTTAACACCACTATAAAATACAACTGGAAAAGTGGCAAGAAACTTAATAACCAACCTGTTATAAAAACTATGATGTGATCTTTGGCTGGCTGAGGATGCACTGTTTTTAGCATAGAAGGCCTGTATGGATTCCATATTTGAGAGTTTGTGTACCTGCTAAAATTTACATGTAACAACCAAACTGAGGATTCCCAGAATTTCTGTGATCTGCTGTCTTACATGCACAGAGCAGTTGTTAAGGTTGATACATTGTATCAACTTGGGGATTCTAGAGATTTGGCTAAGTGACTCAGCAGTTCTCCATCTTGGGATGAAAAGGACGTGCCCTTCCAGTTCTAGGATGTTGTTCATTGTGTCAGTGTGAGTGCTACATGCCTCCTGGGTGGGGGTAGCCTGAATACAATATAAGGGAGAGAAAGAGGCTGCTTGCTGCCACTCCTCCCTTTTGCTCTTGTTGCTTTGCTGTTTTCTGCTGCCATGAACTCTTGCCCTCTGCCATGTGCCATTCTGCCTTAGAGCCAACTGAATATGGACTAAAACCTCTACAAATTGCAAGCTAAATAAACCTTTTGTTCCTTCATTTTGGGCACTGGGTATTTTGTCTTAGCAACTAGAGAAAAGTAACTGAGACAGCAGTGAACATTTTGATCCCCAAACCTGCACATTCTCAGGAAAGATCAGGTAAAGTGATGCTTTGTCTTTTTATTTACTGCCATATTTTATCATTTCTATGTATTTAGTGGATTACTTTGATACTTATGTGGCTCCAAAGCATAATTTTAAAATACCATGGAATACTTAATTTCTAACACCAGAAGTTGGTGACATGCTTTATAGAGAAAATACCTAGAGCTGCCCTTAGACAAGAGTTAAGATGCAAGTGAATGTGACTTCAATGTCAATGAATCTTCAATGTTAAATAAGATGCCTTTGAAGAGAAACACACAAAACACAAGATCACATAAGGATTAGTTGTCAAAATATTGTTACCAGTGTTTTTCAGAAACCTAATTATGAACAATGGTTGAGCATGTAATAGTTCAGTATTTGCAGGAACTTTATTGAACATAACTTACTATGAATAATGAGAATCCACTCCCTATTGTGCAAAACATCAGCTGGTAAAGAAGAAAGTAATTAAAAAGGCAAAACTAACAAGAGCTGCAACTCCAGCTAAAGCATGACAGTGCCTAAACTTCTAAATTATAACAATATGAGGTGTAGCAAAAATGTCTATTCCAAAATTTGAAGCCATTGTTACCATTGCCATATCCCACCAAAATTTGACCACGGCAGCCAGTGAAGTTCTGGAATGAAAATTACTATCTGCATTCAATCTCTTTATACTACACATATTCCCACCAAATAGGACATACCTTACATTTGTAAGTGTCCCATCAGTCTTTACAGGTGGTGACTACAAAGGTGGTGATATTAATGAGAGAGGGCAGAACAGCACACAGCCAAATGCTACATGCTTATCTCTAGTGGAGAAGCTATTCCTAGGTTGTAAAAATACATGCTTTGTGGAAATGTCCAATCCACTTAAATAAACCTTATGTTCTTTGAACTTTCAATATATATGGCTTGGTAGTATTGTGAAGACAATACAGTCTCTGCCCACAAGAAATTTATAGTCCAATGTATTATTGAAATTTTAAGACAATTATTTACTGTGATACAAGTTAAAGTGGAAGGTACAAATAAAGGGATTAAAACAGTGGAATTTTGGGTAATTAAGACTGTATTTTGTAACTGGGACAGTATTACCACAGCTGCCTAGAAAGATAGTGTTCCAAATGACTGTGGAAAGACCATGCCAAAAGTCAGGAAAACATGATATACATTAAGCATAGAGAATATTCAGTTTCGTTTTGGTATAGACTTTGTGAAAACAAGAAGCAGGAAATGGGACTAGAAAAACATTACACTCTTAAGTGCAATTGTAGGTATTGGGGCAAGGGAATAATGTGAAGAACACTCAACTTTAAGAAATTTTATCTTATGGCAGCACATAACAAGAGGCACATAGAACAACTGAAATTCTAGATATAGTTTATGAGAGATTTTTGAGGCCTGTAAAAGGTGAGGGTGGTAGAAATGGGAATCAGGACAGACATGAAACTATGCAGAGTTTACATCCATAGGTAGCTAAGCATTCTGGTCTGAGTCCTTAGAGAGATGAGTGCGCCGTTCTTGGTCAGAAAATTCAGGGAAATCGACTGATTGCATTCCATTTTATACAACCTGAGTTTAAAGGGACAGTTGACACTTAAGAAGAAACATAAAAGTAAATAGTTGGTAAACTGAGAATGGTTCATGAGAGTGACTAGAATGGGGTTACTGGGGAAACATTTGCCCCCAAATAATGTTAAATCCTACACAGTTGAAAGCAATCAAATTCCATGTTGTTGCTATAATTTGGATCTTAATGTTACCCAAAGGAGCAGGTGTCAGAGGATCATTTGGGGATCATTTGATGAGGTGGGGCCTCATTGGAGGAAGTCAACTTACCAGGCTGCACCTCTGAAGGGAATATTGGGACTGTAGCTCTTTCCTCTTTCTCTTTGTTGCATGTCCACCAATAGGTGAGCAGCTTTATTTTAACTTGTGCTCCCCGCCATGGTGTTCTGCCTTGCCACAGGGCCCAAAGCAGTTGACCATGGATTGAACCCTCTGAAACCATTATCTACAGTAACCCTTTTCTTCCCTTTAACTTGATGTAACTCAGTTTGTTGTCACAGCAATGCAAGTTAACTCATTTATGAATATAGATATGGGACTGCAGAGTAAACAGCAAGTATGTGTTACTATAAATATGCTCAGATATATCATCCCATTGAACTCTCGGTGCAGTGCTGCACATTGGCAGCCACAGAATTTAACAGAGAAGAAGAAATATTTCATTTAGAAGTCGGGAAGAAACAAAAATTTAAAAATACAACCCCCCCAAGTGATTGAGAAGAATGAAAATAAGATTTGAGAGTGGTGGAAATGACTCTTTCCCTGCTTTTTCCCTTAATTCAAGTGCTTTTGAAGTTTAACTTGATCACTTGTATAGGAATTTAAACAGCTTCCTACCTTCCAGTTCATTCCAGTGTTCCATTCAGTTGCCATTCTGGTCTTTTAAACCTTCAGATGTGGCCTTTTGTACCTCTGTTTAAATTTCTAGCAGCTCCTCCTCTGGTAGCTCTTATTATAATATTGAAATCTTCTCTTATCTCAGTCTTGCCATCCTGGACTCCAAGTTCACTCTGGAATATTTAGCATTTCTTATGTTAACAATCAAGACCTATAAAATATCTTCTGGTGTTGTGATTGCCTATCCCTTCCCCAAAATCCTAACAAAATTTTAGGTAGCCTACAAGCTCCAAATCAAGTGATGTTCACTGAGATCTTTTTCTGATTTCCACCACCAAAGCCAATGTTTAGCTGTATGTTGCCCAAGTAACCATCTGAGGATAACGCCAAATTAATAATCTCAGCTGAATCTCTGTGTCCATGGGAGCCTTTCAGGATTGACTTTTTTTGAGATTTATGCATAAAATTTTGCAAATATAAATTCAACAACTTTTTGCTTTTTTGAAAAGTATTAGAACATTCATAAATTTAAAGCTATTTTGATGTTAAATTCATTGAGAAGACATGATTGAACCTTACCCTGGCTGTATCTGAAACATGCAATAGTGCGACCACTATTTTTGCACTTGTTACTATGTTGACTTATTCAGGAAGAGAGACATAAAGCATGGTAGCTTCAATAAATATTTACTGAGCACCAAAATATGCTTTAATATCTATTTACTGTGAAAGAGACTGCATAGTTCTTAAATCAGACTCCGTTCATTATATAGACACAATCAGATTATGACTGCTGTCCACAGTATTATATAGATATTCCTGGCTTTGCACTAGGCTTATGTTCCGATGAATCTATCAATAATTTGAATATCTGAGGTTAAATATGTTCTTATTATCCATAACCTGCTGAACATTATAGCTTAGTAATGTGATATGTGAAGAGTAACAGGCATTTGTGCTCATAATCATTTTGATAACTAGGAGTTTCTGCTTTCTGCCACTGCCCAGTATTATAAGCATATCTCAGTACAAATTGTGTACTTGGGAGAAAACACCTTAATCCAACATGCAAAGTATAAGCTCTACTAACTGTGCATCAATTTCCCACTATCACAGAGTCAGGAAATCCTAAATTGGGTCACTGTAAGTTGAAGACCACCTGTATTTGAATTTAAACAACTGCATGATATGATTTTATTGAATCACAATAGTGTTTAATTTGGAGAGAGAGGGCTTGACTCTCTTTACAGTTTCAGAAAGTAAATTGTAACTATTATACAATGGGTTTGATCCTGAGGCCAGCTGGCTAACTGTCCACCAGCAGAATTAACTAAGTTGATAAAAATGATGCTATATTAAGAAGATACAAAAGAGACAAAAGAAATTTTCAGCCTGCACCCTACTAGTCAAAATGAAGCTCCAGGCTTTATTACAATGCTATAGTTTTGGGCTGGGGATTTAGCTCAGCGGCAAAGCGCCTGCCTGGCAAGCGCAAGGTCGTGAGTTTGGTTCCCGGTACCGGAGGGGGAAAAAAAAAATGCTATAGTTTTATTCTTTAGACAAATTGTAATGCAAATATATATAAAAATAGCTAAATTACTCAAGACAGTTTGTACATTGCACATTCCAGGAATTTTTCCAAGATAGCTTTTGTTGTCATTGTTGTTATGGAACTGGGAAAAAATTAAATACATTTGCTAGCTTAAGGAAATAAACTTTCTAGAAAACAAGTTAATTAAAATATTGACCAACACTGAAGAAATTTTTAAAAACCTTATTTTGCATTGGAGAAAGACTACAATACAACTTGCCAACATTCAAATATTTTTCTACGCCCAACCTTAAAACACCCATCTTTCCTATCCTACTCTCCATCCCATTTCTTGCTTTGTATAAAAGCATTTTTAGTCAGCCCTGGGATAACTATTGTTTTTGTGTCTATTGCAATTCTTGTGTCATTTCCATTATGAAGATAAGTGGATACAATTACAACTCTGTTACTAACCCATTTTGCATGCTTTGTTTCATTTTTTTCCTACTTTTTCTGCTCCATTATAGATAGAAAAAAAATCCTCATCTCTCCTAAAACTTTATGTTTAAAATCTATTTTGAAGATAGATTAATGAAGATTACTGTCCTATTTATTTTCTACTACGAAATTGGAGTTTCTAATGGATTCATATTTTATACAATTTTTCAGTACATTAAAATACCATTTTTGCTATATAAATATAATGTAAATGTTACATTTAAAGTTATATTCTATATCAACAATATATAGTGTTATTTACAGATAAATTCCATTCTATTTTTTGTATTACTCTTTTTGAAACACTGCTGACACTATCACCATATTATATTTTTCTTCTTCAGACTGTTCCTAGCATTAACCTTATACATTTTAGAACTCAATTTCATTAAGATTATTTAACCCCTACCGTGGTACAGTATAAGGTATTGGGTAGTGGCTATCACTTATTTTCCAACATAGATGAGTCTCAGTTTAATACTCCCACTGAGCTACACTTTTACCTGAAATGTAAAAAGTGACTAAAATATGTAGAATCAAAAAATAACAAGTGTTTCTGAATCAACAATCCCTGACTTTTTTCTAAACTTCTGAGTCAGTGACTTTAATCCCAGTACATTACATGCGTTCACCTTCCTGAATCTCTCCAAGCTATGTCAACCTCAAACCTGGTTTCTTCTTACCACTCTTGCCCTCCTAACAAGTGCTGTTAGAGAGGCTACAGCACACTTACATAGACTAGGTGAGTGAATATCAGACATTCACTTCTCACAGATATAAAGGCTGGGAAGTCCATGACTGAGGATCTAGTGTCTAAAGAGGGCTCTCTTTGTGATTCACAGATATCTGTCTTCCTGCTGTGTCCTTAAAGAGCAGAGAGTGGAAATAAGCTCTCTCCTGTCTCCTCTGATAAAGCCATGAATCTCATTGTAAAGTTTTCAGCTTCATGATGTCATTACCTCTGAAAAGTCCTGCTTCCCAATACTTTGCTATTGGCTATTAGAATTTTAATAAATGAGATATATTTAGTGTCTCCATAAGCTCCCAGAGTAGTCCTTCAAGAAGACACAACATGTTGAGAAATAATTGCAGATCCTTGGTTTTCTATTGTCAACGAGCCATTGCCACTGCCTGGTCCTCTTTTCTTTCATGATTTATTAATTTCCTGGTGAATTTTTGATACTTGCTACTCCATGTGTGCTGAGAAGCCCCTGGGAGTTCTCCTTTTCATTATTTCTTCAGTCCTTATAGCTGACATTTGCATCTGTGTTATAGAAATAAAACTACTCATCACATGCCATCAGTACTAAGATGGGAGATACTATTGTATAAAATCAAAGGAGAATGAGACAGAAAACACATCTGATCCGGTGATACTGACACATGAACAAAATGCAGGCAACACAAGTCATGAACGGAGCATACTCCACAAAGGTAAGGAGCTTGAGAACGTTCAGTTCAGCGAGTAAGAGAATTCTTCACTCCCATCAATATAAGGAAATAAATGAGAGAGTAAAATAGGTCTACGTAGAGCAAGTTGGTAAGAATCATAAAAATTCTAGCATGGGAACCTGAAATATAGGCTCAAGAACATTGGACAGAAATCAACAGGAAGTTTCGTTATATAAATCCAGAAAAAATGAGTGCACTCCTAAACGTACCCTCAGCAGAAGAAAGTAGTGAGAATAATAGAGATGCCCGGTACAGACTTGTGGGCACAAAAACCTAGAGCTAAACCTGTTCCAGGAGAAAGCTGATGAACTGGATCCACAGTAAGTGTGGAAATAATCTGCGCTGAAGAACAAGTAAGATAGGTGATTAGAGTAAAGTGCAGGGAGTGGAGCCACACAGTGTCTTGGTGCAGATTCTTTCAGCTCTTTCCTTGCATCTTTGCATCAACATATATTTACGTCTTTCACAAACTTCTCTTTAGATTCACAAGGGAACTCTTCTCTAAAGTTACCGATTTAAGCACTTTCTGCAGGCAAGAACTTTGGTCTTAAAAAGTCTAAGGAGAACTTCCTGCAATATTTTCTCTGTTAAGATCTGAGTTTTACATGGCGCATACTTACTATGATCTCTGTCATTTGCATATGGCATTTTAAGGGTCATATACAAAGACAAGACAACCAGAAATTTATAGAACATGGTACTGGGAAATCATCTTATTGATTTAGGAAGAGTGAATGATGATCAC
This sequence comes from Chinchilla lanigera, assembly GCF_000276665.1. NCBI lineage: Eukaryota > Metazoa > Chordata > Mammalia > Rodentia > Chinchillidae > Chinchilla > Chinchilla lanigera. The sequence continues at coordinate 28,139,479 of NW_004955405.1, read as the reverse complement.
AATTCAGATTCACTCATAGCTCTAAGCATGAGAATAGCGGGGAATGCCTCTTTTTGCCTCATTTTATTTATTTGTTTTTCAATACTGGACACTGTTCACTAGGGTTAGAACATCAAAATTATTCAGAAAAAGTAAAGAGGTTTGTCAGAAAGTAATAGTTTTAAAAGGTTAGCAGTTGTAGGATATTTTATCTAAATAACTGAAGCTCAGCACCCAATATTTAATGAACCTTTATTTGCATAACACAAAATTTTATATTATGAAAAATAAAGTTAATCATTCTACCTGGACTACAAACCACACCTTTTTCTACCTCCTCTACGAACGTGTATTTACAGTGTGGTGTCACACCAGTTGCTGTCTTTCTGCTTTCCATTTCTGCTCTCTTTTCTCTTAAAAAGATTAAATGAAAGTCATTCTTCTACTCTGTGATGTTTCCATTTTAACTCTCTCTGTTTTTTCCTGACAGCTTTTAAATCACATATCTTTCATCATCAAAGCAACCTTGAAGAAGGCATGAGTCATTTAGACCTCAATTTTCAATATAAAAATGTTTGACTAATGAATACTTAATCTCTTTTGGTGACAAAGTTCTACAATTCTAAAATATGAGTTTTTTAAAAAAGAAATAATATTTTAGACAAATTAGATAATTTTGAGAACCAAAATTGCATTAGAGAGCTCCTTTATTTCACAAAGAAGGAATTATTGTTTAGAACATATTATATGTTTGACTAATATAGTTTTTCCTCATTTATTAATGATTTGCCAACTGATGACATTAATACATAAAACTTGGAAATTAGGCATCACTACCTAAAATGTTCATAACAATTAATCATAGTTCTGTAAACATATATAGAAAAATAACACTCTACCAATATACTTTTGCTCAATGTATCTGATATTCATATACACAGTAATTGGTCCACTGAAGTTTCAGTTTGAAAAATGTAGGTGTTTGTTGTGTTATGAAAGACGGAGGTGTAAACATTTTTCACTTATATATCCAGTTTACTGGATAGAACAAATGACCAACAAATGTAAAAATGTCCAGCATACATATTGCATATATCATGTGTCGTACACTGCCCACACTATAAATCACTTCATTCACTCCTCACAACCTGCTGAGGTATCTATATTAGGAATAAATAACCTGAGGCTGGAAGACAGCAAGCAATGTTCTCAAAGCATGTGGGAAAGTGGGCATGCAAATCCAAGATGTGTAGTCCATATACTTTGCTTTAAATGGTGTTTTCTTTGACCTCACCATGATCTTGTACCTCTAACCATCTGCCAGGTTTACTATGTCTTCTTTACTTGACTCGTAAACTGTGTCTCCTTATAGCAGCAAGGCTGCCACCTGAAATCCCACAATAAGACAAACCTTTCCCTCAATTCCAGGAGAGAAAGAAGAGTTCCAGGAGGGGAGTTGTATCATTTCAGACCCGTCACTCTGGCCATGGAAAATGTGGTACCGTGACTGGCTAGTTTGCAACCTCTAAGCAACACTAACTCCCCATGATCAGTCCTGTTACAACCACTTCAAGGTAGTTTTAGGGTATGTCAGAGCTGTATATACAGTGACATTTGAGTTAGAATCTGGACTGAGCTAAATAAAAACTGAGGTCTCTGAGAAACAAATTTAACATAATTCATTGGAATTCTTTTCTCCATATGATTTAAATGCAAAATTTGAAAACTAAAGGAAATCTCAACCAAGCACCTTGGCTTCCCAATTGACTGGGTTGCCACAAGCTCTTAAGGTGTGGTTTCAGTAGTTTTTACAGCTTTGAACCTTTTATATTCTTAAGGAGAAAAATCTTACTTGGATTTTATACCCCTGGAAATTACTGAGAAAGAGAGAGATGAGCAGAGGTTTTTAATAGGTGTTGGGACAATTTTCAACTTCTAGGTTGAAAATTCTTTTCTTTGAGAAAAGAATCTAATAGTTGTATTTTATCCTAATTATTCCCAATATCAAATAATGTTCCTTTAAATGAGACATGACAAACAGAGAAAGAAGATGCTCAGGCTATATACATTTTATTTATATCATCTATAACTGAATTATGTTTGCTAGAGAATAGTGTACCTTTTAAATGAAACACTTTAGGTAAAGAAACTAGACCACATAAATTAATATAGATTTTTTTTCTTTTCTGTAAAATTATAGATAGTGGAAGAATCAGGGATCAGCACTGGCTTTGTGTCCAGCTTGATGTATGTCACCATGTACTTGTTACCAAGCATTGAAAAATAGTAGACCCTACATGAAAAGGCAGTAGTTTAAAAAGTATGATTTCTCAGACTAGACTATCAACACTGTCTAGGAGTTTACAGCCAGCCCAGGCCTACTGAGTCAGAAACTGTGGCAGTGGGCCTCAGTCGTGTGTATTAACAAACTCTCCTCGTGACGCTGATGGATGCTGACATTAAGAACCATTGGAGTAGGGAATTTCTCATTCTTTTTTTCAGGGCCTCCTGACCAGGCCAAGTGAATAAGGGATTGCAGTCTGTATTAATTAATATCTTTAATTTATGTTTGTGATTAACACAATTACAGATGGTATGCTTCCAAAACACAGAATATACCCCTAGATCTTTGACAGTACAGAAAAAAAAAAAAAAAACTAATAACAACAAATCAACAAACCGAAGTTAGCCCGTGGCATTCCAACTTGACAAGGCTGCTGTGTCCTCCATGTTTTGCCTATGGTATAACATGTTTATCCCTTTGCTGATCTCTGCTTCAGTGGCTTATCTGTAAATTCAGTAAGATATTTTTCTAGATTGATTTCTCATTGGATAAATCTCTCCAAGCCTCTCCTAGTGCGTGCAAAATGTAGACATTTAAACATTGCAAGAGGTTATTGAGATCCAGTTTTATTGACTACTCTGGGCATTTTTCACAAATGCCCTGTGGAGAAAATATTTATAACTTTTCTTTGAGAGTAAGTTCCAACATATTATTCACAAATGTTTGATTGACTACTACAGGTTAGAAATCTTTAGTAGATGATGGACACTAACCTGTCCAGGATTTTGAAGCACTCAGCTGGATCATCACTCATAAAAACTCCCTTACAATCTTTCACTGACACAGTGTCTTCAGTTTAGAATCAATACATCACAAAGGCCTATGACAGAGAGACAGGCCTTACTGGTGTAAATTTAGCTTGGTTTTAAGAGTAGAGATGATATATTAGCTTGTATTTCACCTGTAGTTTTCAGGGAAAAAACATGCTTACATATGCGTCTTAATAACTCACTAATTCACTTGTAAGATGTTCAACATTCTATACTATGCTGTTGAAAATGACAAGCATGAGCCTCATGTTCTCACTGGGTCTATATAACTAGGTCTTTCTAATTTCAGCTACTCTGGCTGCTAGTAATATTTAGTTGAGTCACTCCAAGAGCAATATTTAAGTATAACATGCTGTTCATTTTTAACTGTTTTTGCTAAAATGCCATAGTATTTTTATTTCATCCTTCAAATGCTAGTGCAGAAGTTTCCTTCTGTCATGTACTTGAGGTCATGACAGCCCTGTTGATGTAATGGTTTGTAAAATCAATTTTTGAGCATTTAACTATGTTCAGAGTAGTGATTTTAGAACTAAAAGTACAAGCCTATGATCCTAGGACTTGGGAGGCCAAGACAAGAGGATTGCTGAGCTTGAGGCCAGCCTGGGATACATAGATCCCAGCCTGGGATACATACATTTAAGGCTAGCCTGGCCTACAGAATGGAACCCTGTCTCAAAACAATACAAAAAAAAACAATCAAATAAACAAACAAACAAACAAAAAAAAAACAAGAGTGGAGTGGATTCTGTGTGGAAAAATATCACCAGAAGAACAGAGTGACCTGAATCTGGCTTGAAGTTGTAGGTGGTTCAAAGTCTCCAACTGTTGATTATGATGTCCATATTCACATAAAGACTAGGCTGTCACCTAATAAGGACTTTGTTCCCTCCTGGGCATGTGATAACTCTTCATTTTTTGATACCTTCTTGTCCTCACCTATACTCATATTCGATCTCCATATTTAAGCTCTGGGCATTTATACTTTCTTTCTTGGTCTTCTCTTTCTTCCCAGAGTGCTTTGGACTTCCCAGCCATATATTCATTTTACCATACAAAAGATATATTATCTCCTTTTGTTTCTCTATAGCTCTTTGTGGCCAGTAGTGCGGAACCTGCTAACTGCCTCAAACTTCAACCCCAGTTACAGTCATACACTTTATAATGACATTGCAAGTTCACAGTGGACCACATACATAACAGCAGTCCCATAAGATAAGTTGAAAACTTCCCATTGCTTAGGACTATCATCGACATTGTAATGTTTTAGGTAATTTGACTACTCACATATTTGTTGTGATGATTGTAGAAACCTACTGTACTATCAATCTTATGAAAATATAGCTATACAATAATATCTGATAATGATGATGAATATTATACTATTGGCTGGCTTACTATACTGTATTTTTATCATTACTTTAATGTGTACTCTTTACTTAAAAAAAAAAGAAATAATATTTCACTGTAAAATGGTGTAGCATGTCACCCTGATAGCAAGCAGACTCCTACATCTCCTCTTTACCAAGTCTCTTGACTGGACCAATAGGCTGTGTATAGAGACTGGCCTACACTATTTGGGTTTGTGAAAGTATACTCTAAGATGCTTATGCAATGACAAAATCGCCTAAGAACACATTTGTCAGAATTTAACCCCTTCCTCAAGGGACACAAGATTCACCTACTAGCTGCAAAACTGCCTGCTGTACTCCCACTAGAGGGCAGTGAAAACTGAACCTCCTAAAGACAATTGGTTAGTTTTTGTCTGAATGATCACGTGCCTTGAGGCAGCTTTTATGAGAAGGCTTATCCTAGGAGTGTTCCTGAAAACGTACAAAGGGTTTTAGGGAATAGGAAATGATGCAGTAATTTGGTCTCAGTTTAGAGAGATAGTTCATTCCAAAGATATAATCAGTGAGCCTTTTTACTTACAGTGTCGAGCCTATGAAAGCCATGGATGGCTTGAGTATACTACCAAGTGGTTCTGAGTGCATTCAATGGAAACTTCATTCAGTATGTTATTTAGTAATTGGCGGTGGCCCCTCCCTTGACCACATCCATTTAAACAAAGGATGTCTGTGACAGCACTGCCTGCCAAAGCTGTGATGTAACAAAAGGTCCTTCATTGAGGTTGGCTTGGCAACAATGACCTCTGTGGTCTGAGTGGAAGGGAGGATTCAAGACTGCCAGAGTCTTGCTCCTGAAAACTGACATTTGAAGAGCAAATACACTGAATATCTTCTCCTCAGCCTTGGGAATTTAAAGTGAAGACTTACTAGAGAAAAGGCCCAAAGAAGCATGTAGATGCACATTCCGAGGGACCAGAAAAGAATGAGAAAGCTGATGTGCATGAAAAGAAGATGCAGGCTGAGACGGGGTAAATAGCTCTCCTTATGGTGAGCTCCAAGATTTTCTACTGACAGTACACATACTTCTTTAAATAACAGCATATGCATTCTGAGCTACCTTTTGTTCAAATACCTCAACTGTTTAAAAATACATTTGAAAGGTAGTTAATACTTCTTGGATCATTTTCTACCTGGTCTCTTTTCTCAGCATGTTGAAACTTATTGGTGTTCTCATTCTGCCAGATGTCTTTCCTTAAAAATTAGAACTGACATCTTTCATAGACTCTTCCTTTTCTGCCCATGATGGAATTTTTTTTTCCCAGCATTCTGCTGATGGCTCCTGTCCACTGTCCTCTCGGCTGAAATAAAAAAGACTATTTACACCACAACAATCAGATTTGTGTGGTGTACCTCAAAGTGATTTCTGGACTGGTGATTCTCTAACAGGTAACTTGTTAAATCCTTTTTCCCTTTTGCTTATGGCTCCCGCATTGTCTCCTCTTTAAGACTGACATACACTAAGAGCTCCATCAGAAATTTCACATTCTCTTCTCAAATCCTTCATAGGTTGACCAAGAGCTATAGATATTTCACCTTACTTTTCATAGGAAGAGAAACTAGCTCACTTTCCCCTCAAGGCTCAAGATTAACAGCAAATCCTTCCTTGCTTAACTCTGAATAGAATATCTAAACCCAAGAGTAATGGTCCATGAAGCATTATCTTGTCACTTGTGCCCTTCAAACCCACACATGCTCCACTACAGAGGTGCTATAGGTAGGTAATACCTGGTCATACATCATTGCTTCTTCATACCCATTGTCCTAGAGGTCAAGTATATGAAGGTCAACCTGCTTCATTCATCATGGAGAAAATGTAAGCTAAAATACTATTGCAGTTCACCATGTCATCTATACTTGTTTCCTGATTGCAATGTCTGCTTTGTGGACTCTTCACTCAGCAATCAGAAAAAGTCATATGTTGTAGTTTTGGTCTCTTCTCTTTCTTCCAGATTTGCCCTGCAGTATCATAGCATGAGATGAAGAATAAGTCTGTTGATGTGCACCAAGGTGAATAAATGCAGAAACATGTGTTGAAATAAGGAAAAATTCAAATGATTGAAAGAGGATAAATAATTTGAAGTAAGTTAATTTGAGTTTAGAGAAGGATCATCTGAATTATACAATTTTTTTTCTTTAGCAACAGTTGTATAAGAATGCATTTACTTTGTTTCAGTGGCTTTCTAACTGCTTTATCTGCACTCATGATTCATTTACCATCAGAGTATTTCATTTTTCTCCCAATACAAATGAGATAAAATCATTTTTTCCTTAGTAACCTGCAGTGGCTTTCCTTTTTCAAGCAAAACCATGACCTACACACAAGAGCATTTCATCATTTCATCATTTTATCATCAGTTAACATTATATGTAGACTGCGCCCATAATATCTCTTTAAAATGCAAATTTCTTCACCTACTCTAAGCCCAAGCTAACCCTTTGGGGCTATCAGTGCCTGCTGGATGATTAAGTTGATGCCCATGCAGTTGTCTATACTGTGCGCCTATCAAGTTTTAGTTTCTTTCCATTTTTTTAAAATAACAAATTGACAAATTGTAGCTGTATATATTTATAAGGCAGAAAATGCTGTTATGATTATTGAATATAATGTGGAATAATTAAATCAAGCTAGTTGACACATCTCTGACTGCACATACTCATTTTTTTGTGGTGAGAACATTTGAAAATATTATACTAAGTGAAATAAGCTAGAAAGACAAACAGCACATGCTCTTGCTTATGTGTTGTCATGGCCCAACAACTGGTGGTCAACTTGGGACACCCACCTGAACTGAATCAGCATGGTGATGGATGCGGAGGGCCCACCTGGAGGTTGTTGACAACAACATAAAAGGGAGACCTGGAAAGGAAGAGGTGATGCTGTTGATTCTCCTGGAGAAGCTTGTCCATGCTGGCTTTTCTGATACAAACTCAGCCATTCTCATCATCGCAGGAACTCAGGACTTGACTATTGCTGAAAATAGCTGGGGTTCTTTTCCTTACAGGGGAGCTCTGGCCCTTACCTTGAATACTGCTTCCTGAATCCAGTGCAGATCCCTCAGCCAAGATCCAGACCAAATATAAAAACTAGACCTTTAGGATTGTGGAACAAGGTTATGCCATCCAGAGTACAAAGTTATACCTCATTTGAAAATCAATCCCTGAAGTGCTACTGAATTCTAGTGAAAATGAAAAATCTGACCATAAAATAATAAGTATCTATCTAAGCTGCACTCTGACAGACTTAACAAGTCATTGCTTAGGCAGACCCAGAAATAACCATCATTGGATGGTTATCTTCCAATAACCATCATTGGAAGAATGACACTGACATATCTAAGATCAAGTACAAGCAAGAATAAACCAAAAGCAAGCTGGCCAGAGAACCATTTGACTTACCACTGTCATAGTGATACCTTCACCTAAGCTTACATATATGGTCTTCTGGGGAACCATTTATTGGTAAGTGATGATGTGGGGACATTACGGATTGTGTCTAGATGTTCCCCCAAAGCGTCATGTGGTCATAGCTGGGAATTTTCAGAAGTGGCTGGATCTAGAGGGTGTGATGCTGGGATAAAGTGTGTGATGCTGGGATAAAATGTGTGATGCTGAAATTAAGAGTGTGTGATTACTAAATTAGTCCACTGATTGATTTGGCATAGTTCTAGGTGTAGATAATGGGAAGGCCCATCAGGGGGTGGGTGCTACCTACCCTAAGGGTCTGTAGCCTGGATATAATATAATGGACAGAAAGAACTCTGCTGTAATCACTTGCTGCTTGCTGCCTCCTGCCTTCCACCTTTCACACTATGAACTGTTTTTTCTCTTCTGTGACACCTCCCTGCTGTGCCACCCTGCCTTGGAGCCAGCCAATTATGGACTGAACCTCTACAAACTGTGAGCCAAAAGAAACCTTTCCTTCTTTAACTTTAGGTGTCAGGTATTTTGTCTCAGCCATGATAAAAGTAACCATGACACCATATCCTTGATGTCACACTATCTCTCAAGGAGCCCAACTAGGCACATGTTGGAAAGTGGATAATATTTTTTTTCCTAAAATTCCAGCAACTCATTCTGACTGGAATAGTTACTAAACTTTTAGATTTGGATTTTATTTTTTTTACCTACAGAACCTCTGTCAAAATTTTCCACAATGTTTGGAGTACAGTCATAAACTTCTATCTATCCTCAGGTCAGTGCATAGAAATAGAAGCATATCCATAATTATGAGAACTTCTATAGTCATTTTGCCTACCACAGTACTCAGAAACTGCAGTGTCACAGATCATTGGAGCTGTTAAGGAGCAGCTGAAGCTTCAGATTTCCACAGCATAAATTCCATCAGAATTCCTAATAATCATTCTGCACCCTGACCTCCCACTCAGGATCTACCTTTCAGCCAAACTAGCTCAACATGAATACTACCCATGTAACCAATGCTTTCTTTTATTTTTTTAACTCATGTAGCTGAAGTTACCTCATAATGAGATGCTAATATACTCTTCATGGACATTATGCTTAACTTCCCAATATGTAATCCTCCCAGAAGATCAATTTAAATAATGACAGTCAGTACAATCCTTTGTCTAGAGGCCAATTCTTTTGCTATATTCATTTTTCTACAGTATATTCTTAGTCTAATGACTTTGTGAATAGTGGGTTCACTATGCACTTGTTTGTTTCAATCTGAAGAGAGTGCTGTAGACACCTTTCCCATGTATCTTACTCTATGCTAATTTGTATCACTCATATGAGTCTGTGCTCTTACATGCAGAACATTTGCGAAAAGTTGAACTACTCACAGATATGCAGGAAGAAGTGATAGAAGCCTAGGATTCATGGAAAAATGCTCCCCCAAGGCTCAGAAAAGTTGCCCAAGGCAGATGGTGTCTTATTTGCATGTATTTCACTTACACTGTTATTGAGAAGCCTTGGAATGAAGCCTGCCCTTAAGTTTAACTTTAGAGTAACAAGATACACTGAGCTGAAGGTTTGTAGATATTCTGTTTTAGGAGGGACTGAGCAGAACTTGGACTCTTCCAGTCAGATTCTCCTTCCTCCAGGGTGCTGCATTCCCAGCACAACCTCCAGTTATTCTTGAGAACTCTAAGATATATAGAAATGAGAGCTAGTTTGACTTAGTGTCAGCCAGAGAGGAATCTTGGTCTTCTGATCTTCACCACTCACATCACATTCTAAGCCACACTTTCATCTCTCTAATTCTGCCCTTGATCTCTAAATCAGTTCCTTGCAGGCAGAGTGATCTTCTTTATGAAAATGTGGACATAACTCACTACTCCTCAAAACCATGCAATATCTTCTTATTGCCTTAGAACAAAATCCATCATCCATACCAGTACCTATAAGATGGTGTATGATCAGTCCACCTCACTTTCTGAGCTCCTCTCCATATCTACTCTACTTTCTTCATTCTGTCCTAGCCCCTTGGCCTCCACAGTGTTTGTGAATATGTCAGGCTCATTTGTACTTATTTGACTTTGGATTTGCTATTCTGTGTAGAAATAACTTTCCTCAGATATTGACGTGGCTTCCTCTTTATTTCTGTCTCCTCTAAATCTCACTTTCTCAAGGACTCCTTCTTGGATTACCATCTCTGTTCCCTACTCAGAAATTCTCTTTTATTTCACTTATGAAAGTGTGAGAAACTGAAAGGGTAAATAAAATCCAAAAGGTACAATAGATATAGAGAAAAGGAAAGAAACCACTCAAAATGAAAGAACAACTTGGATGGGGAAAAAGAGAAAGAAAGTGAAAAAAAGATAGGTATACAGTATAAACACACCCAAGATAGCTAAAAATAATTGTACTACTAATTTCTATTAGTGCATTGAAAGGAACAGTTAGTGTTCATACTGTTCGATCAATTTTGCATGTCTGTACCCGATAATCTGATCAATTACTTTGAAATTAACAATATGCAGTATAATAATCATTTTTAAATTCCAATCATCTTGTTTTGAAATTCTGTATCATTTCTACCGGGTTTTTTGCTTCTTTAAAATAAAAAAAAACCTCCTTTATCTTTTACTCTAGTTTTATTTTCTTCATTGAACTTGTCATTATATGGCTGTACATATTTTTGATAATTTTAACAGTTTGATTCTCTAAGTAATAGAATACAAGCTCCATGAAAATAAGATTTTTCCTCTTTCCTCTTTCTTTTTTTTTTGAGTTTTATGTTAAAATATGTAAGAATGTCTAGGACAGTACTTGTCATATTATTACATGGATATACTAAATATATGTTAAGTGAATAAACCATTTAAGAGTCTTAGTAAGTTTCTTGATCAATGGCACATCAAGGAATGTGTTTTAAATCTCTTCTGAGAAAAGTTCATTAATGCAAGGTATATCCACAAGAAAAAACAAAACTGTCTCTTATTTCCTTTGATATGGTTTTGTTAGAAATGTGAACAGTCACTTTTGAATCATCTGGAGGAAGGAACCTATGAGAAGACCCAAGAAAATAAAGAGATGACAATAACTAACATCCTTGACAATGTTCCTGAGCTGTGAATCACCACTACTTGTACCAGCCCTTCTAGGGATACATTATTGGGAGAAGGCGTAAGTGTCTAATTGATTATGCTGGTGTTCTGTGGGATATCATTTCATTCATGGTTTCATTTCTCACAGACGAAAGCAATGTAACTGATGCTGATGGATGAGCCTTTCCTAGCTGTTGCTATTACAAAATTTAATATGTTCACTCTTCAGAGTCTAGATATCAGTAAAGAACCATCACACATAGTTGATGAATTTCAGATTTCATAGGATGTGTAGAAATTGTATTTAAAGTAGAATACACCTTTATTCCATTATTTAAGGTATTTGATATCTTATTACTTCTGACTAAAAAGTCCATACCTGATACAGCGTAAGCTACACTCTGAAGTTAATAATTTTTTTTATGATTGCTATTTATTCCTCTTTCCTTATGTCCTAACTTCTGTCTAACATTTTCTTCTTCAGTGACAAGGAATTAAATCTCAGAAAAATATTTAACTTTGTTTACTATGAGAACTAGTATTTGGTGATTAGTACTGTTTCTTTGTGAATGTTTTCTGAGATTGTACTTGGTGAAATATTTCCTCCATTTCTTTTATTTCTATAAATAAAAAATAAATATCATGCTTATTTCCCTTTTCAAAAGTACAACACTAACTCTTGGAATCAATCCATACAACTTTATCATCTTTCAAGTTTTTTAAATTATAAAATTGAAGCTAGAAAAATCTTTCTCTAGAATTCATAAAATATTTTATACTATTCACCTTATTTGAATTAATTCTGTTTGAATTAATTCTGCTTTCCTACAAATTATCCTTTGAAAAAGATTACTGACACCGTAAAAGGAAAGCAGCATTGAGTGACTCTTTGTAACCTCATTCACAGTAAATAAATCACCAAATTTAGCATTGTGATTTGTTTTCCCCAACATATTGAACTTTTACTTTTTTATGTTTACATTTCAAAATACTCATTTCTTGTGTCAAATTCTATTAACAAAAGTATCCAATAAATCTGTTGTATTATTTAGAATTAATTGAATATCTTTTGACTTTTGTCAGATTTAATTATTTTATATTATTCTGTATGAAAATAATTAATAGAGATTACTATAAGAGGATGTATTGAACTTATTTTGAATTTTAAGTTTACTAGATTAAGTAAGAGGAAATCCAAGGATAAAAGAATATAGTAATGAACCAGAAATCTGAAGGTCAGCTTCTCTCTTTGTTAAAACCCAAGACAAATGAGTGAAACATGGCTTTTATCTTCAGAGTTACTCATTCAAGGACTTATCTTTGAATATAGAAAAATACTATGCCAACTCCTATTCAAAGAAATTTGAATATGCACATATGAGACAGTCATACTTCTTTTAGGTATTTTATAATATAGCTGAGCAAATAAAGTATATGTGAAGCAGTTTATGTTTTCCTGAGCTATATACACTAAAACAACTGTAGAAAATCACAAAGATCCTTGTAGTCAGGTGACCAGGAAAGAGTTCAGGAAGGGAGGTGTGTTTTGAGTTATGACACTGACATTCTTTGAAGTTACAAACAGCACGGATTCTAGAGTAAAATTGCTTCTGTGAAAGTTTCAGCCTACTCGGTATGTATCTGTAGATGTAACAATACCTATTTTGTAGGTCTGATGAAAAATTGTAACAAATTATGAAACAGGAAGCCTTAGAACAATGTTTCATGTTCTGTTGCTTAAAAATGTAGATCATCATTTTAGTAGGTTCGTAAGTATAATGGCTGATCCATTGTTTCAACTTGAAAAGTGTAGAAGATTAAGTAAGTTACTCACCAGTTCTGTATTCTAGTGGGTAGGGGACGTGCCGTTATCCCTCTAGGATGTTGTTCACTGTGTCAACTTGAGAAGTTTAGAAGTTTAACTAAGGAACTCAACAGGGGGCCAGGGTCCTCACTTTGTAAACATCCTCATCCTGTACAAGTGGCAGGCATAGAGATGGTGTGAGTGTTACACCCGCCCTTGAGGGGCAGCCTGATGACAAAATAAGGGAAAAAAGGGGGTTGTTCTCCTCCTTTTTTGCTCTTTCTACCTTTGCTGTCTTCTGCCTCCTTGAACTGTTGCCTCTATGCCATGCCACCCTGCCTTGGAGCCAGCTAATGATGGACTGAAACCTCCACAAACTGTGAGATAAATAAACCTTTCCAACTTTAACTTTGGATTTTGGGTATTTTATCTTAGCAATGAGAGAAAAAAAGTAACTAAGACAATAAGAATAGCAAGCATACCAGCAGGTAGAACAGTCCCAAGACAGGGATAGCTCCAAGAACAGATATCTTCAGAAAAACTCAGTCAAGCTATTGTGTTAGTTTTCTAGGGCTGCTGGCACATATTCCAAAAACAAGATGATTTAAAACAAAGTACATTACTTGCTTGTAATTCTAGCACTCATACCGAAATAGAAGGATCACAAGTTTTATTTCTACTTGGGAAGCTTAGCTACTTAGTGAGACCTTGTCTTAAAATAACAGGGATGGGGCCTCTGGAGATGTGGCTCAAAAGAAAGCCCCTGAGTTCAGTCCAGAGAGGGGGAGAAGGGAGAGAAGAGAGAGAGAGAGAGAGAGAGAGAGAGGAGATGGAGAGAGACTGATTCACTTTTTAGAGGCCATAGATCCTGAATCAAGTAAGTGTTAACAGGGTCAGCCATTCTCATTAGGCTTTAGGGGAGAATTTTTCTTTGCTTCTTCTAACTTTGGGTGGCTTCTGTTTTTTCTGCCTCAAGAATGTCAATCTTTGCTTCCATTTTCATCTGTCTTTCACCTGTGTGCCTTTCCCATTCTCTTCTTTTACAACATCTACACTTTTGTTACCATCTATTTTAGTTACTTTTATCATTGCTGGGACAAAATACCCAACATCCAAAGTCAAAGGGGGAAAGATTTACTTACCTCACATTTTCTGGAGGCTTCAGTCCATAATTAGCTGGCTCCAAAGCAGGCTGGCACATGGCAGAGAACAGTTCAGGGCATCCCCAGTGCAGCAATAGTAACAAAGTAGAGGAGACAAGACTCTTTCCGTCCCTCATATGCATTCAGCCTATCTGCCTAAGGTGGAACACAGCACTCACACCCTTAATCCCAGGCAGAACTAAGCCAAACCAATCAGTGGACTGATTTACTAATCACACACCTTGAATCCCAGCACCACACACTCTAAATTCAGCCACCTCTGAAAAAAGTCTAGTGACCACATTAGACTCTGCAGGTACATCTAGATGCAAACCATAATGCCATCCACCCTAACCCAGTATCTCTCTTCATTCAAGATTATTAACTTAATTACATTTACAAAGTTGTAATTGCAAGTACCCCTTTTCCAATTAATACCATCTTTGCAAGTTCCAGGGAAAGATTTTTAGGAGCCTGCCATTCAGTCTAACACACTTATTTTAGGGATTGAAAAAGTACATAAAGGAGGCTTTGAAAAAGAAGTAGAAAACAAGATGTGGCTTTCAGTAACTCGACACGATATTAATAATTGATTTTATAGGTATTTGTGAGGCATTCAACAAATTGAATGACAAGAACTATGAGTTAGAAGGATTAATCTGGTGACACAGTGTGGAATTTGATGAGTAGGAAAGGAACTGGAGACAAAGGACAAGTTAGGAGTAATGCATGAAAATCTACAGAGAAGGTAAGGCTTGATATGGTGTCCTGATGTGGAAAAACGGAAGAACATACTATAAAGATTTCAGTAACATAATGAGTAAAAAATTAAATGTGAGTGTATACGAATATGAGAAAAAATAAAGGTACCTCTCATGTTCTAAGCATGAGTTACTCAGAGAATTCTAGTAACATTTTCAAAAGCACAGTTAAGTCCAGAGAGGTCATTATCTGGGGTGGAAAATGATTAGGTTTCCTTTTATGTATGTGTGTGCATGCCTGAATGTGCACATGTGTGTGTGTGTGTGTGTATGTGTGCAAACTACATTGAATTTTATTGAAGATTCAGAATTATATCCAAGCAAAGAAAAAGGATTTAAGATAAAAATCTTAAAGGAAATTTTGTAATTATTGTACTTGAAATAATGAGGTTAAATAATGTTCTTAAAAGACTTTAGCCCTGAAGGCTTTGAGAGACTTCATCCAGAGATGATCCTTAAAATTCCAAATATGGTAATGTTTTCATTTGGAAACTTAATTTTAAAAGTAGGAAAAAATGTAAGTTAAGTCATTCACCATTCAGCCAAGGGTCACAGTCATCCACACCAGACAAAATAAATGAAACAACCTGCCTCTCTTTCCATATATAGACTTCAGATGTCTAACTTCAATTGGCTTTGTTTCTCAGTTGTAGTTACTTTATTTTTAAAATTTATTTTTAAAATAAAAGAAGGAAAACATACTAACAAACAGACAGTGACTGTGGTATTTTATTATCTGAGAGAAAACATTCTGCCAACTTTCAGGTCATTTTGATCCATCCATCATCTTGGTATAGGTTAAGCTTGACAAAAAATAAAAATAAAAATTTTTTTTCTGTGTTCTTGCTCTTGCTTTTCTTCCTTACAGACAGAAAATATATTGACTTGCCATATTAATATTAGAGCCAAATCAAACTTTAGAATCCATTTCAATCACAGTAGCACGGAGATATGCTTTGTAGAAAGCCTTAAACCTTCTTTTAATAAAGACAATGTCCTCTTTCCTCTCCACACCATTGTCAAGAGCTGCACTGAGAGAGACAAAATGATCGACAGGGAGAAATAACAAATATAAAAATTAGTAAAGTATAGGTAACTAAAATAATGGCTATGCTTTGGCAAAAAGAAAGAAAAACAAATTTGGATAGATTTTACCAAAAAAGAAATACACATGCAAGCAGGTTTGCACCAATGGCTCTTTACTAGAAGGTTTATGGGCAGAAAGGACGCTCTCCAGATTAATTCTTCTCAAGTGCGATTTGAGGGCTATTGCTAAAAAATCAGTACAGTTCTGTGATAACAATGTTTTTCTCCAGTAGGGTTCCTTCTTCTGTTGCTACTATAGAAATAGCCAGAGAAGAAGGATAGCTGACTAGTTTGCAACCACTATGTTACCTGAAATGGCTAGAGGAGTCGCAGCCTTCCCTCATCTTGGATCATTCTCCACTGAGAAGAATCTCAAACTGATGGAAATCAGGAACCACTTTGCTGCTGCAGTCAACCTTGGAAAGGGTGAAATGAACCTCACCTGTACAGACAAGCAAGTAATCCTTGCCTGGTTTTCCCATCCTTCCAGTGCACTGAGAGTCTGAAACGTCTTCGGCCACTGAAATTGTTTTCACTCTATTGGGTCCCAAGAAGGTAGGAAACTGTGGAAAATAAATATATTTTGTCTTTGACAAATGTGTCATCAACTCATTTTGTCAGAGTGTGAATTAGATGGTGTGACACGAATACACCTTGTATGTTGATAGGGGATGTAGCAAAGAGATCAGGAAGGCAGTAGGTGTCCACCTCAGCACGGCAGGGAGAAAATCCACATGAGAATGAGATGCCGATTCAGCTGTGGACTTCAGTGATATAGGAAAGATATTCTTCTGGATTCTAGATTCCACAACCTATGAAATGGAGATTATTATCATCAGTATCAGAGTGGTTGCAAGGCTTGACTGAGAAAAAAATTTTCTGAAACACCCTAAATGCCCAGGAAAAAAAAAAAAAGTTCCTTTCCACTTTCCTGGGTTTGAAGAATGATTTATGCTTAATGAGGACAAATGTCTCAGAAACTACAGAGGGGTATAACATTATCATACATTATCATACTGAAAGCTTCACATTTTTAAAGATATAACATGCATCTGCAACACAGGAAACTTCAGAGAGGGAGGAAATGACCGATAACTTAATTATACCCGACCCCATGGGTTAGCATTATAATCGGGATCTTATATACAACCCAGAGGGAAAGATGAGTCTTTTAGGAGAAAAGTCTTAGCTCAGGTACTATTAACGGTGAGTCTTTTTGACCTTCTTACTTCTGTCCTTCTTACTTTTTGATCCCTTGACTTTTAAACCATGCTGTTGACCTAGGATGACTGATGAGGGTATCTGTGTCCAAATCAGCTAAGTGCCTTGTCAACCACTCACATTTAGTAACTGCTCTCTGAACTGCCATGTCCCTCATAGATAGAACAGGGGTATTTATAGCAAGTCACATACATTACAAATGAAAGGCTTCATAATTCTATCATTAAACAGAACCTTAATATTGAATGAATTAGGTTTTTTCCTTAGAATTTTAGAAACCAAATAATTTGTTCCACATGATATTTATTTTAATAAGGCTGATTTTTAAGGGGAGAGGGTTTGGGCCTCGGGGATAAGTTAATAACAGAGGTGTCTCTGTACATTGGTTGAATCACTCATGTTTTTAAATCTATTTCGACTGGTTAATAATTAGACAATTATCCATGAAGGCACAGCATTATGAAAGGTACAAATAACCCTGTTCTGGTGTGGAGAATCCATCCTGTAGTCATTTTCCCTGTGCCAGACTGCATAATTGGGAGAGATATCCATAGAACTTGGCAGTGTCATCACACTGGCTCCCTAACCTGTAGGGAGAAGTCTATCCACACACCTCTTCCCCAGAAGTCTTTATCACTGGTTTTCTAGTTATATTCCTCCCAAATTCCTATCCAGACAGACCATTGACTAAAATCCACAAATTAGTGTAAGTCACACATCTGGCCATTTCTCCTTCCAGGCAAAATGTACACCTAGATTCATTGCCCAAAGTTCACACTAGTTCAGACTCTTCTGCCACTGGGGCTATCTGATCCAGCAGATACAATGGTACTTGTGTCAGTGGTAGTTACAGATGCTCTTTGGAGCCTCTGGCAGGCTCTTATAGGTCAATTCCAGCAGAGGCCTTTAGGATTTTGGAACAAGGTTCTGCTGTCATCTACAGATGACTACTTTCTCTTTGAAAAACAGCCCTTGGCCTGCTACTGGGCCTTCATGGAAACTGAATGCTTGGCCATGGGATACCAGGTCACCATGAAATCTGATTTGCCTATCAGACCCTGGGTGTTATCTGATCCACTGAGTCATGATATTGGATGTTCACAGCAACAGTCTATCATTAAATGGAAAGGTTATATACATGATTGAGCAAGGGCAGGTCCAGAGGGTACAACTAAATCACATGAAGATGTTGCCCAGATGCCCATAGCTTCTACTCCTGCCATATTGCCTTCTGCTTCTCTGCATGCACCTGTGGCCTTGTGGGTAAACTATATAATCCGCTGTCAGAGGAAGAGGAGGCTAATGTCTGGCTTAAGGATGGTTCTGTGTGTTATGCAGGTACTCCTACAAGTGGACAGCTGCAGCCTTACAGCCCCTTTCCAGGACGTTACAGCCCCTGAAGGACAATGGTGAAGGGAAATCTTTGCAGTGAACAGAACTTTGTTTGTTTGTTTGTTTGTTTGTTTTGAACAGAACTTTGGGCAGTGAATATAGGTGTACATTTTGTCTGGAAGCAGAAATGAGCAGATGTGTGACTAATACTGATTCATGGATTGTAGTCAATGGTCTGTCTGGATAGGAACTTGGGAGGAATATAACTGGCAAACTGGTGACAAAGATATCTGGGGAAGAAGTGTGTGGATAAGCTTCTCTATTTGGGTAAAGAATGTAAAAATATTTGTTTTCCGTGTAAGCACTCATGAAAAGGTAACCTCAGTAGAAGAGAACTTTAATGGTCAAGTGGATAAGATGACCCACTCTATAAACAGGAGACAATTTCCTTCTTTGGCCACCCCTGTCATTGCCCAATTGTCTCATGAAGTGAGTCCCCATGGTGACAGGGATGGAGGTTATACATGGGCTCAGCAACTCAGACTCCCACTCTTCAAGGCTGATCTGGCTACAGCCACAGCTGAATGCCCAATACGTCAGCAACAGAAATCACCATTCCTTGGAGTGATTCACCTGGCAGCAGGTTGATTATACTTTAGGATTTATGCTACTAATTCTGTTGGATCACTTCCATCATGGAAGGGACTGCACTTTGCCCTTACTGGGGTAAACACTTATTTTGGATATGTGTTTGCCTTCCCTATATATAACGCTTCTGCCAAAACTACCATGTGTGGACTCACAGAATGCCTTGTTCACCATCATAGAATTCCACATAGCATTACCTCTGGCTGAGGAACACAATTTATAGCCAAAGTAGTGAGGCAATGGGCTCATGATCTTGGAATTCACTGGTTTCCTCATCATCCAGAAACCGCTGGATTGCATAGAAAATTAGACTGGTCTTTTGAAGACACAGTGACAGTGCCATATAGATAGCAATACCTTTTCAGGCTGAGACAAAGTTCTTCAGAAGGCTGTTTATGCTTTGAATCAGCATCCACTATGAGGCACTGTATCTCCCATAGCTATGATTCACAGGATCAGGCACTAAAAGGTGGAAATGGGAATGGTACCACTCACTATTATCCCCACTGATCCATTAGCAAAAATTTTGTTTCCTCTTCCAATGACCTTATGCTCTGATGGCCTAGAAGTCTTAGTTCCAGAGGGAGGAAGGCTTGTATCAGGAAGCATAGGCAATACTATTGAACTGGAAGCTAAGACTTTCCCCTGGTCATTTTGGTCTCCTTGTGCCCCTGAGGAAACAAGCATAAAAGGGAGTCACAGTGTTGTCAGGGGTGATTGACCCAGATCATCAAGGGGAAATTGGACTACTACTCCACAGTGGAGGAAAGAAAGAACATATGTGGAGTGCAAGAGATCCTTTAGGACATCACCTAGTATTACTGTGCCTTGTTATTAAAGTCAAAGAGAAGCCACAACAAAATCCAGGTAGAATGAGAAGTGGTCCAGAACCTTCAGAAATGAAAATATGGGTCACTCCACCAGGGAAAGGACCAAGATCTGCTGAGGTTTTTGCTAAAGGCCAAGAGAATACAGAATGAGTAGTAGAAGAAGGTAGTTCTCAGTACCAGCTACAACCCCATGATTGGTTACAGAAACAAGGATTGTAATTATATTATTTCTCTCCTAATATTATTCCAGTATAATATAATGTTATTTCTCTCCTAATATTATTCCAGTATAATATAATGTTTATAGACTTAATACTGGTTCTTAAGGATTGTTAAATTTGTATTTTTTTGTCTTTTTTTTTTTGAGACAGGGTCTTACTATGTAGTTGAGGCTGGCCTTGAGCTCACTTTGTATCCTGGGCTGGCCTCGAACTCACAGCAATCCTCCTGCCTCAGCCTCCCAAGTGCTGGAATTATAGGCTTGAGCCACCACACCTGGCTAAATTTGTATTATAATGCTCAAGTTATGAAATGTTAAGAGTAATCATCAACCAAAGTAAACTTGCCTTCTATTCTGGGGAGGGAATTAGTGCATTTCCATTTATACACAAGATAATTATAACATTTGTTATGGTTATATCTAGATATCCCCACAAAGCCTCACACACTTTTAGATGGGGTTTTTACAGAGGTAGCTAAATCTAGAGTGTGTGATTGATTCATAGTGAAATGCTGGGATTAAGGGTGGTGGGACTGAGGATATGAGTACTATGCCCACCCTAGGGTAGGTAGTCTGCATACAATACAAGGGGCAGAAAAATGTTCTCCCTCCTTCTCTCTCTCTCTCTCCCCCTTAATCTCTGTCTCTGTCTCTGTCTCTGTCTCTGTCTCTGTCTCTGTCTCTCTCTCATTGTGTTTGCTATGTTCCACTACCATGAACTATTGTCTCTCTGCCATGTGCCTCTCTGCCTTGGAGCCAGCCAATTATAGACTGAAACCTCTACAAACTGTGAGCTGAATAAACGTTTCCTCATGTAGCCATGGGTGTCACGTATTTGTCTCGGCAACAAGAGAAATGTGACCAAGACAACATTTTAGGTTTAATTATGAGCTTATCTTTGTATGTAGAGACTGGTTTAAAGAAACGTGTCTGGTTGTCAAGTTCACAAGGTGTGGACTGTGATGGTTGATTGATTGTGTCAACCTGAGTCAGAGAAGCTCAACTAAATTGGCTCAGGAATTCCACACCCCTCAAGGTGTGGAAGATCTACTCTAGGGCACCTTGTCACCTGGATGGTATAAAGTTGAAATGAAGAAGGATGGATCTGCTTCTGTTTCTTCAGAGGATCCCCAGTCTTTGCCTTCACCATGGGCATCATCTCCTGACTTCCAACCCAGAGTCTTCAGCTTCCAGTGCAAATCCTTCAGCCTTCTGAGATAGGTGTTTCAGTCCTTCATCACATACCCATCAGCTGCCTCATACAGAATTGCACAGGAGACTGAAGTGAGCTCCAGAACTGCAAGAGAATCCTTTGCTCCACAATGTGCACAGAGACCCTCTGCATTCTGCTACATCCAACCGTGTGGGTGGCTATTTTAAGCCAATCTTGTAAAAAAATTTTTGGGAGGTACTGGGAATCAAACTCAGGACCTCCCACTTGCCAGTCAGGTGCTGTGCCATTGAACTCAATTTCTAGTACCATAAATTTATATATATATATATATATATATATATATATATAGTGTTATATCATCTAGTAAACACTGACTGATGCAAGACTCAATGCCTTTTTTGTACAGTACATCTTGTTTATACAGTACTGTTCCTTTTGCTAATTGTACAGTACAGTACTTCAGTTTTATGTGTTGTTATATAGTTTAGTATTGCATGTAATAATTATGTAAACAAAAGCAAAGTCATCATTGGAAAAGAAGGAGGAAGAAAAAAAGTTATGAGCTCAACAGGTCAGGCTTATTTCAGAACAAAACTGAGAAGGCCCATTGTGGCACTTGAACCACACTGGTCCCCTCATACAGGGCTTTAATAGGAGGGCTTTAACAGGGTCACAAGGAAGAGCATACAGAGAAAGGGAGTTATGAGTACCTGTCAAGGAAAAAGCTTAAGAAAGTACAGGAAGTAGTGGTTTCTATCAATAGGGCTGGTTAATATGGCATTATGCGCCACAGCTGTGCTTAAAGGACCTTATTAGCATGTGTTTACACATCCTTAGCAGGGGCAAAAGCCCAGGGTGGGGGTAAGAGGTTTAGAGTGGTCTCTGCTCATCTTAGGATGGCTACATTTAGAGTCCTTTACTCATCAGTTTGGATTTTCCTTTGATCATTTCTTTGTTCTGAATTCTGAAATGTGCTTACTACAGTGGTACCTGATTTATGAACTTAACTTGTTCCATGCGTCTGGAAAAAATGGCCATGTTTGTGTTCATGTGGGAAAGATGAACAAGGTCATGTTCATCACCTGATTCAGAGTTTCAAGACAAAAGCAAAATTTTGCCAATGCTTCTCTTTGCGAACCGAATTATTCACTCTAGAAAGCATCTGTGAACCTAGGTACCACTGTATATATAATGCCTCATGTGCCAACAGAATAATTTAATGATTTAATCACAGCAATGAAACTTAGTCATGAAATGAGGGGTGCCTGTAGCCTATTTATTTTAGGCATATTCACTAACCATTTTGTACAAAGAAACACCATATTTGTGAAAAGACAAATGTCTTTAAAATGTGTGTTATAAAAATAAAGTCTGATACTAGGGAAAATAAGCTAGCACATAATTTTTGGATATTGAGGGGGAAAAGCAACTTTATGAGCAACCTCATAAGGTTATTTTTTTTGCTTCAATATCTAAAACATACCAGGTTTTCCTTTTTTGATACAGAAGGGAGTGACTTGGAACAGCCTTATGAGACCTGTTGGTCGCATATTATATAGGCAGAACCACTGTGCCAAAGGGCCAAAAGCATTATCGGTGCAGTCTTTCTACTGGGTTCACTTCTAAGGACTGTTTGCTTCCAGTTGTTTCTCAGGTGATAATAAAACTGATTCATTTGGAGTTAAATAAATTCTCAGATACAAACTCTTTAGAAGTGATGTTACCTTCGAAACTTCTTGATATGCAGAAATGTCTCATACCATATGAGTGCACATATTTTCTCAGTGGTTGTACATAAACTTCCAAACCGTGGTTAAAAACTGAACAATTAGTTATAACTGTTAATTTTGTCTCTGTGAGTTTTTTATGTGCTTAATTTTTGTCTTACACTCCTGGCTAGTAAGCTTCTTTACTGCATACTTTGCACGTCTTTCTATATTCCAAGGTATTTACTGCAGAAATGGACAGAGCAGTGGCTCCATTAATGCCATTTCCCTGTCCGGGATATTTGTCATGTCCAGTGATTTTCACAGAGTCAAGCAGGTTCATGGTTCTGTGGTATCTTATTAGTAGTGTTTTAGTGTTGCTGGTCCCTTGTGCTGACCTGCAGAGGCTCCTTCATGAATGAGCCAAAATGGTACATTTGATGCACAGCTTCTAGCAATATCAACTGTGTGATCAATGTGACCTTGAAGAATTCATGAAGGCTGCTAAGATGTCAGAAAGGCTATGTGAAGAAATATAGGAATAGGTGCTTTATTGGCTTGCTAAGGATCACATCTGCATTGCATGTTTTGCAATTATGATTATTGATGTGTATTTTCTATATCATTTTTATTTCATAAGATATCCTAGATTTTCTGGCTAAATTTTATCCTGGCTTTTCCTGACATGTGAGGGATCAATTTTGCCTGAACCCAGGTAATGTGATGATCTGTCAGTGGCTTCTGTGTTTTATTTTAAATGTTACTGGAGAGCATGTGCTCTTAAGAAAAAACAAATTTTCATTGAACTATTTTGATAATCTGATTTCTAATGCATATATTTCTTGTTTAACCTCCTATCTGTTTAGCATCTATTCAGACTAACAATCTGTTACTTCAAATTATGATCCACTTTTTTCACACAGGTATGTGCATCTTATTGATAGAGCCTCTGTGTCCTTTTTTGGTATGGGTGTGGTACGGTTGGTCACACAAGTACTGTAATTTTTGCTGATTGCATTGTACAGTTATATAGTTTTATGTTCTGTTCTATGTTACAGTACTGCATGTAAGATTTGGGCAAAAAAATGCAAAATCAAGAAGTTGAGGTTTTCTCTTATCATGTCTTTGTTCTGAATATTGTAATGTGCAGGCAATATGCAATTCATTTATGGAACTAGTCCCAAGATCAGAACTGGTTTGTTACGTGAGGAGTGTCTGTATAAGGGACAATTAAATGGAGATATTGCTTAGAAGTTAGTTGTACTACTATAGAATTTAGGGAAGCCAAATCTAAGGGTCTGAGCATAATATAAATTGAACTTTATACAATCTATGAAAATGACTTACTTGATAGAAACATTTTAAAGTTTTTTAGTTCTCTTGATGTTCTGCAGCATAGTGGATCATGATTATAATCAAACTAAAAATACTTTGAATTATATGAGGGAGAATTTAAAGGGTAATTGGTAACTTAGGTTTCAGCTAACTTATGTTTAGAATACATAAGCTGTAAACTGTAGAAATGGATTATATGGAGAAAAATAGAACAGAACAGAGATGAGGAAAGGGAAAAACGTAAAGATTTTGGTGCACTCAGACAAGAAACTGCATCTGAAATTGAGAGTTAGGATGTAATATCATTTTACCAGCTAAAGTATGGAGGGAATTCTAGATTCATCACTAATTGGCATAGTCTGATAGTGATAATACTTCACAGGATATCCAAAGCCTAATCTCTGAAACTTGTAAATTACTTTATCTGGGAAGTATGTCTTTGGTGATGTTATTAAACATCTTGAGAGAGATTATGTGAGATTATCCAGGTAAGCCCTTCACAGGATGAAATACTTTACAAAGTTTCTTAGATAATAATTTTTATACTAACATCTGAATCTCAACTAATCTTTTTTATATAAATATATTATATAATAAATAACAAATTGCATCAATCATCAATAATTCTGAGTGTTTATAGAAAGCAATTAAAATTTAATATATCTATGAGCATTATCAGTAAATACCTAAAATAAATTTCCACATAGAAAAAAAACCTTCATAATGACAACCATACTGAGAAGCTTGTAAAGCAGTGATGTTTACAGAATAACAATCTGTCTTTGCCTTAACTACAAATACAATTAAAATATATTTACTAATGATGAAATAAATCAACAACGAGTAGGCATTTTCAATGTATTTTATTTTTATTAGTATATATTTGCAATACATAATAATGATATTCAACTTGGGGCACTGGCACATAAGAATACTACAGGAAGCATTGTATTTACTGGTTCCCTACAAAATATTTACACCCAGTGATTTGAGCTACAACAATGAACAGGACATAGTTCTTGCTCTTAACAAATTCACATACTAGGGATGCATTACTCTAAATGTGGTTCTGCACCAGAGGTATTAAAATCATCTGCCACTCAGACCTCTAATATAAGGATCCTTGGGGAAACCCTCCAAATTCAATTTTATTTTCTGTCCAAAAACGCCCTATTTTTAAACAGTTTTAGTTTTACAAAAAATTTAAAGCAGTACAAAAAGTTCTCTGCATATTACAGACATCTTACAGTAGCATGGCACATTTGTTACAAGCAATGAATCAATGTTGATGCATTATTATTAAATAAAGTCCATATTTTACTCAGATTTCTTTAGTTAGTTTAGCATAACTACAAATATCAGTGCTGCATTGATGGCCTGGCTGAGGTAGTGTTTATCAGGTTTTTTTATTGTAAATTACTTCTTTTTCCCTTTTTCTGTACTGCACTCTTGGGAGGAAATCACTGTTGATCCACATTTAAGGGGTGAGGAATTACTTTCTATTTCCCATCTAGCAAGGTGTCCACATAAATTCCAAATTATATTTGGAATTTGTATGCTTCGGAGATCTGTCTCTTCTCTATAACTTATACCATTATGTGATAATTTATTTATATCAATATGGACTCATGGATACTGATTTTATATTTTATAATCCATTAGTACTTATTTATTTTGCTGCTCAAATTATTCCAGGTTCGATCACTGAGACCTCCATCAGTTATCTTGTATGCTTAATTGTCATTCTCCATTGATGTCATATTCTATTTTTAATTATTATGAATCTGCTTCTACTTCCTGAAATTCAAATGCTCTGGGCTTGCCTTTTCTGCCCTCATTCTAGAATCAGCCATTTCTTTGAGAAGCTCTGGTTCTTCTTATTAGACTACAGTATTGCACAACAAGATCTCTGTTCTAGGTGTTCCTGAGACTACAGGAGTATCATTTCTCATTGTCTCTCCCTCTCTTTAACTAACATAACTTTTTAAAATAACAGATACATATAAAAGTGATTACATTTTTGTGATCTGGTCAACATAGGCCATATGGACACAAAACTGCTAACACTGGGATTTTCTAATTTCTTTGAATTGGGTTTTGGGCAGAGCCATATTGAAATGTTATTTGAAAACATTCTGAATAAAAAATAAGTAAATTTGAATTTTGGGCCCTAAATGAATCAACCATTTTTCTAGTAAGGTCGCTTCTATACTTCTAAGAGATTCAAAAAATGGTTTTAAGTGATGTATGCATATAGATTACTGGATAAATAACTCAATAATATATCTTAGAAGGAATTAAGTTTGGTAAAGGAAGGTATTCAGATTCACCATTTTAGAATTTACAGAACATCTACTTAAGCAAAATACATTGTAAACTTACATGAACATTTATCACAATGGTAAACCAGCATGATATCATCTTAAAATCTTATCAATTTTCTCAGTCTCTATACCCATACACTCTTAGGCATTTTTTATAGAGCAAATGCTTTTTTTTTTTTTTTTTTTTTTTTTGGTACTGGGAATTGAACTCAGGACCTTGTGGTTACCAGGCAGGTGATTGTGCTGCTAAGCTATATCTCCAGCCCAGAGTAGATGCATTTATAACAACTTAGTCTCTTCCATTAACCTCTGTAAGCTGAATTATAGAAGATGAACTGTATCTCAAATCTCTACACATGGCTAATCATAACCAAGCCATTGAGGTTTGTCATATCCTCCCTGAGGTTTTCATTTAATTGAAAAAGTAGAAACTCTCAGAATAGTACTACTCAAGGAGAAAGCAAACACACTTCAGAGTGCTTCTAATATACATTCGTCATGGAAACTTTGCTGCTGATAGTGATTCATTTGTGTACAGGACCCCGATCAATTGTAGATTCCAGAACTCCATTGTGCCTAGGGTGTCTTTTCCATCTCACTAGTTCTCATCTTATACTTAACTAATGATACTGAGCTCATTCACTATCATCCAGTGACTCAACTACCTTCATGTTCATCAGTATACATAAATACTTTTCATCTTTCTTTCTGATGTATATGAAAAAATGCCACCAAATATCAGCCCCCTACCTGGCCAAGACTATTGTGATCTATGTTTTTCTTTTTACTAACAAACTAGTTCAACATATATGAAGAATCTGAAAGAATGGTCTCTGGTGTGGAAAAAGTAACCAGCCATTTTTTTCTTTTAACAAATCAGTAGAAATCCAAATTCTGTCCCGGGTGGGGAAATTGGCATTAGACATTATTTCTACGAAGGTGTGCATGGAACCTAGGTCTCAGCATCCTAGTGCCAAGACCTTGGACTCCACTGTCCTAAATGGTGACCATTGCAACACTGATTTATATCCCTACTCTCTCATTCCCTTCATGCAGGCAGCCTGGACCTAGAGGACCTGATGAGTTGTTGAAGGCTTAGAAGCAAGAGATGCTTAAATCTGCATTTCCCTTTTTTATAAATGCTTGATGATAGGGGAAAGCTTGTGCAGATATCTTTGGCAGTATCTAAGCTAGAGAAAGAGTGGAAGGATTTACTGTGCATTGCTCAGTAGCCACACCATGAAGAATTAAAGACCTTAGGAAGGAAGATGGTGTCCCGTCCCAACAAAAAGGTACCATTCTTCACAAACATAGAATTGGGGTATCATTTATTTTGGATACTCTGAGACAGAGCCAGCAAATATATACGTTCATACTAACCTGTGTGCATATATGTATCTGTATCTATATTAAGGTAAACGTGTGCTTTTTTTTTTTCCTTTTTTGGTACCGGGAATCAAACTCAGGACCTTGCTCTTGCCAGGCAGGCGCTTATGCCACTGAGCTATATCCCCGGCCAAAACATGTGCTCTTATTGATGCTTCCAACTCTAACCTATCATAAAATGCGTCACTGTAGGATCCTCTCCTTACTTACAAACAAATTCCTACCCTAACAGTGAGAAACTTGACTCTAACTATTATTCACTCATATACTGAATTGTTCACTCCCAGTGTACCACAGAATCAAAATTATTAACTTAGACACAGTCATACATTTTCTTAACAAGCTTCTTAGCTGTGCCTGGTGTACATCAAAGTAATATAATAACTCAAGTAATAATTGTTGAGTTTAATTGTATTCATTTTTCTCTTTTTTATAAGATGTAAACATCCGCCTTTTTAATTTGGACCACAGGTTTTTTCACTTTTTATCTTTTAAATATTTAATATAAAATACTGAAATTAATTGAAGTTTTTATTGTCTTTAATTTTGAGACTTGCCAGTAGTAAAAGGGAAATAAATAGCCCTTGCAACAGTTATACTAATAACTTCCTGAATTTAATATTTTTTAATAATAAGTGATAGATTCTTTGCCTGGAATGTAGTTAGGTGATGTTGTACATCTCTTAAAACTCTATTTATTAATAGTAATCATTATAACTCATGGGGAAATGTAAAACTGTTGAGCAGATAACTGCCTAACAGAAGATATACCTTAGTTAAGCCTTATGAGTTAGTTAGCAGTGACCCACATACACTAGTTTAAGTAGAAGACAGGGTGGAGGTGGTTTAGATTAGAGCTGTGGAAGGGTAACAGGAGGGAGGCAGGCCAGCTGCAGAGAAGAGGCATGCTGAAATGAAGAGCTTCTATGTCCCACGGATTTTTGTTTGTACATCTCTGCTTCACTCTGTGCAACTTTTTACCTTTCTCTCTTAGCTCCTCTGGTTCACTTGTATGGCTGATAAAAGATGGTCACTCCGTGTTTCCTGTTTCTTACCACAAACAGAGATCTTTTCCATGTACACATTCGCAGTCAGAGACTTGGACAGAATTCGGGTGTACCCCGCATGTCCATAGGAAGAGGGTGCAGTGATGTACGTGACGGCCAAGACTGATCATGAGAGAGCTGGGTGGTAAAGAAATGGCAGTCGTGACTGCGTAGCATCTCCAAAAGCATATGCTACTAAGCTTAGTAAGACATTGAACATGGATTTAGGTTCTTTAAAAAGTATATTTCTACATGGAATGACTGGCTAATTTCTACCTTCTGAAGGTTAGAAAGTCTTTGCCTGAAACTTTTTGCTATGTTACTTTTTCAATGTCTGTTAT
This sequence comes from Chinchilla lanigera, assembly GCF_000276665.1. Classification (NCBI taxonomy): domain Eukaryota; kingdom Metazoa; phylum Chordata; class Mammalia; order Rodentia; family Chinchillidae; genus Chinchilla; species Chinchilla lanigera. Next base: position 28,110,115 of record NW_004955405.1, on the reverse strand, counting down.
TTAATCTCAACAACATTACAATTACTGCACTCTTCTTCTTTTCATTTAAATAAATTTTATTCTTTAGAGAAGTGTTACATTTGCAGCACCCCTGAGCAGAAGGTACAAAGATTGTCTTTGCCCCTAAAATACACAGCCTTGCCCACTGCCAATGTCTCATAACAGAGTGGAACATTTATAGACCTAGCTTGGTAGACCTGGATTGGAACATCATTATCACTCAAAGACCATAGTTTATATTAATGGCTAATGTTTAAACTTCTATTGCATTATACTGTATTATATATTCTGTGCCCTTGGAATTATTGTGATTATTTACTTTTTAAGCATAGAAAGAATTTCTTGAGAGAAAGAAAGCTTCTGTCTGAGAAGGAAAGAAGGGGCCTGGAAAGTGGGTCACCCACCAACCCCTGTTCTTAAGGGTGTTTATTGAGCAAATCCATGAAATAAGGCGGGCTGAAGGTGGGACAGAACTATAATCAATCAATAAGAGTATAAATATAGTCTCTTAGGTAATGTTGATCCAGTGGCAAATCATAGGCTGGGTGTGAGGTAGGACAAAACTATGGTCAGCTAGTAAATATAGAAATATAGTTGCTGCGGTTATGTTGGTTAAATGGGGATCAAATAGGGAAACAAGGTAGCAAGTGCACATGGGATGGACAGGGACTTTCCTGGAAGGGCGGGTTAAGGTTTGCTCCTCTCCCTCAAGGTGATTGATGCCTACTTAGAATGTCAATCACTGCTGTTCATCCCTAGGGGAAGTACATGGGTGAGTAGTTCCTCTTTTCTTGAAACCTGGTCTTCAGTGAATTCACCTCCAGCCACAGTTGTCTTCTGCCTTGACCTTTCCAGGACCTAGCCCTGTCTGACTGCCTACAATATTTCTACCTAACTTAATAGATTCACTGCCCTAAAAATATCCCTGTCTTACACCTATTCACCCCTCTCCTGCTTAATTCTGGCAACTACAGATCTTCATTCTGTCTCTTCAGTTTTTCCTTCTCCAGTATGTGATATAGCTGGAATCTTAAATAGTCTTTGATATTAGCAATATGCATTTAGGGTTCCTCCATAGCATGGCTGTTTAGCTTCTTTCTTTTAAATGCTGAACAAATTTTCCGTTCATTTATTCTTGATCAGTCAGAGCTGGAATCACCTCTTCCATGTGAACTAACTTACTACTCTCAGACATGTATCTGGGGTGGGAATTGTTTTTTCCAAAGTTCTCATAGACTAATAAATCTCCTAGTAAGTTTAAGTGTGATTCACCACTGTGTGCCTTTTTCCAAAAATAAACATGTCAGCTTTCTTCTGCTTTTCAAAATTCACATGTTCCACTCTTGAACATTTACTGATGATGAAATTGCCATTATTCTAATTCCTTAGAGATCCAGAGAGCCCAACTGAACTCTATGAATATCTAAAAGGAATAAAATAAAAGTCAAGTCAGACAGTACAGGACCTATCCAAACACACCTTTAAAATTACTTTTCTCACTTGAAGTGATGTTTTGTAATTGAATCCCTCAAGTGAGAGGAGAATTAGCCCTGAGTAGTTTACAAGTTAAAGCGTACAATTCAGGAGTTAATGAAATGTGAAGAGCACCTATAATTTCCCACAAAATGATTAGAAAACAACCTTGTATTATTCCATCACAAGATAATGGAAATTTATCTTCTTATCTCCCACTTGGCTTAAGGGAAATTGAGGGCTGTGGAAGTTATATAAGGGTCTTTATATGCCTGAAGAAGAGATTGCACTGTTCCCCGTCGTTCTTTCCTTTGATTTTTAGAGTTTATCTTGTTTCAATGTGAATGAGATCACACACTCAGTAGCACTCAGCACAATCCTATGGATAAACGATCAGAGCCTGACCCTTGGTATCGGACAGTCATACACTTGTGATGCACCTTGGCACTTTAAAGTTTTCTTGGGGAAGTTTCTCCATGTAGTGGATTGATAACTGGTGGTAAACTTATAACCCCCAGCTGAACTGAGTAAGTGCAGTGCTGGGTATGAGAGGCCCACCTGGAAACTGTTGCCAGCAGCACAAGGGGCAGATGTGGACAAGAAAAGAGGCTTTTGGGAACTACAGAGGCTGTTGGGAGCTGGTGAATGTTGTAAGGAGCTGTTGGTTGTTTTGGAGGAGTTTGTCATGCTGGCTTTCCTGATGAACTTGGCTGTTTTCATCCTCCAAGAAACTTGGGACCTTGTTGGCACTGAGAATGGCTTTGGGTCACTTTGGGGGAGCTCTGGTCCTCACCTTGAGCTTCGTGTCCTGGCTTCAGAGGGGAAGGTGGTACACTGCCAGTCTTCTGGAGAAGCTTGCTGCATTGGCTTCCCTGATGGGATCTTGGCCATCTTGATCATTGGAGGAGCTCAGGACTTCACTGTTGCTAAGGATGGCTGTGGTACTTTTCTGGGGAGCTCTGGTTCTTCCGAGCATCGCTTCCTAGCTCCAGTACAGATCCCTCAGCCTGCTAGCCCAGGTCCTTCATCCAGCTGGCACAGACTTTCTAGCTTCCACCACTGACCTTTGGGCCTTCCCAGTGCAGATCCATGAAAGAGGCCTGCATGAGATATTGTTATGGGCTCTGGGCCTCCAGGTGGACTTGTGGGAGGCATTGTTATGAGCTCTAGGTCTTAAGCTGAACTCATGCAAGACATTATCACGGGATCCAGGACCTCAGCTAGATTCTTGGTCTACAGTGCGTGGACAGGTTTCCTGCACTCTTTTGTATATAGTTCTTTGGCTATTATAAATAATCATATAAAATATGTGTCCTGTATTATATTATTGTTTCCCTTGCAAAAGTAACCCCCAAACCATAACACTCCAGTTACTAATCTTCTGTTGAATCCTTAGATTCCATCAAGTTTTATCTATTTAATGTCAAGTTAATTATTAATCTCATCACTAATTCTCAAATACAAGGCTTCCTAAAGATGATGCTATCTTGAAACGGACATTGTCTTAGTTACTTACTCGTTGCTGGGACAAAACACATTCACAAGTTAGAGGAGAAGAGGTGTATCTTGGCTGATAGTTTGTAGAGGTTTCAGTTCATAGCCTGCTAGTTCCGAGGTAGAGTGCCATGGCAGAAGAAAAAGAGTTCCCGGCATGGCAGGCAGGAAGAAGAGTGGGAGGAAGAGAGGAGGAAGGAGATATACTTCCGGGTCATGCCCCCCACTGACACACTTCTTCCCACCAGGCTTCACCTCCTCACTTCAGACTCAGCTACAAACCCATCAGTGTACAACTCCGATGATCACTGTCACACACCTATGATACATTATCACACACCTAGGAACCCATCACCTCCCCAAAGCCCTGCCTATGAGCACACAAAGCATAGGGGAGACAACTAGAGGAAAGCCATAACAGACATCTACTATACAGTGTAAATTAACTGTTACCAAAGCTTGAACAATTTAGTACCAACTAGAAACTTTTGGAGAGGGAGGGAGGAAAGGAGGGAGAGAGAAAAGAATAGAAGGAAGAATACAAAATATCTTATCTGAAATAACAAGAGTTTAAAAATCTTTATAGCTGCAAATGGAATACATTACTTATATCCATTGTTAAGTCTGGATACAGTGAGCCCTGTGGACAGATGGTTTTTCAGGCGGCAGATACAGAGATGGCCTTAAGGCAACAAGTATATGTTAAGCATTAGGTCCAAGAGGAATATTGTAATAATTATATATCGGCACTAACTCTAAGAAAATCACAATGATGTGACAAGCAATGCCAATGTTTAAATTATTATTCATTTATTAAACATATTTTATAAAACAGCCTCTGTGAGAGCCAAAAATAAGCATACTAACTTATTTTAGAAATAAGTTAGTAAGAAATAAAAAGAAATAAAAGCACCATTTTAAAAATTGTATTTATAAGTTTCCTAAGCATTACAGAAATGGGAGGTAGTGAAAAAGTGGGGAAATCTCTATTTTAGGCATATATGAATATATTATATAACTCCTGCAGCATTCAAAATTTTAATTTGCATATACTGTCACTTGCCAGAAGCAGATATTTTATGCATAACCACAGATGGAAGCTGTTAGCTAGGATTCTGTCTTTATCATCATTAGACATTAATTGGAATGGATTGGTACCTACCTGCAGGCTTTCATAAGAAGAAAAACACAAAGTTAATCCATTTGAAGATCACAGTTCAAGTGGATATTAGGAGAGCATCACATATTTTGTGAAACGGTCTACAAAAGTATTTCAACATTATACCATTTCCACTTGATTAACTGCACCACGTTTAAACAGTATCTGGTACTCTAAGAAGCCCAACTCAGGTGTGTGGAAAAGTTGAACATGCATCATCCTCTTGTACAGTCTGAGGCAATTTTCCTAAAAACCTGTCAAGATGGATTCAGAGCATACAATTGGTCAAATACTAAAAAATAGGTTTCCTTTAAATTTTAGCATGTTTGGAAATGTTGCATTAATGAAATTCACCAGTATCCTTCATGAAGTTAAGGGGCTGGGGATTTAGCTCAGCAGCAAAGCGCCTGCCTGGCAAGCACAAGGTCATGAGTTCGGTTCCCGGTACCGGAGAAAAACCTTCATGAAGTTATCATTCCCATTCATACTTCATGTATGTAGGTCTGTATATCTACGTATGTATTTAATTGTGTAATGGAGAGCATAAGGTTTTTTTAAAGTCTGCGCTATGTCTGTTTTTTTTTTATTTTTAGAAGGTGTAATTTTTAATTATATTTTGTCTTAGTTTTAAACAACCCCAGTATAATGGGCAAAGTTAAGCACAAAAATGAAAAAATATATATAAAAAATGATAATCTGAAAGCAAAATGAGAGAAGAGAATGTATATCTATTACTTGGCTTCTGATTTGATATAGTTACTTCAGGAAATTTGCTTCCCTGGTGTGGATTTTCTTCTCATCTCTCTCCATTCATTCCCTCCTATGCTCAATTTCATCCCTTGGTGCCATTCAGAAGCTCCATCTATACTTACTTCACAAAGTTCTAAAGACAATGAAATAGGACCATCACATTGAAGCACCATTCACACTGTGCCTGAGAAATCATTTCCAGAGCCTTGTGCGAGGATCGCAAAAGAGACAGGACAGAAAGGTGCTTAGATTGAGAACTTCTCCAGATTCACTAAAATACAGAATTATTTCCCATCAAACCACCATTTTCTCCATCTGACTTTTCTTTGTTTCTTCTAACTTTTTTCTCTTGGGAGGGGTCAACAACTTGATAATTGGTTGGCTAAATTTCATTTATTTACCTCTTTGCCGGTAAGTATGATGATGATCGTTGTAAAAAGAGACAACATAAAAGGGGATAAAGGAGCCCCAAGAGCCTAAGGATGTCACACTTAGTTTTCTGTAATCTGTCATATTGTTTCAGCAACCCCTTGTAGTGGGTTTGCTTTGTTTAACCTGATAAACACAGACGCAACAGTTCCCTAAAACTAAAAGCACTGTCCACAGCTTCTGGAGTACAGTAGGTGAGGCGGAGCAAAAAGCAGGACACTGAACTATGACATCAGATATCCAGCAGTGTTAACATCCCTCCCTGACAGAACGTGGAAGATGTGTTCTGGAAAGCATGCAAAGATAGCATAAGCTCTGTCCCGTGGCTATCCCTTCCTTTCCCTGTAACAAGTCCCTCTCCTTTTGATAGACTAAGACTCCTAAAGGCCAAAGGCCTTTTGTCTTGTAAAATTTGAGAATTTTGATGGGGTGATAACCAGGTTCCTGATAATAATAAATGTCCTTTCTGCTTAACTGGAACCCCTATCTTAGTGTTGCTCTTGGCATACTACTGAGGCAGCCTCTGAAGGACACGGCCTAACAGACAAAGAAGTGTGGTCATCAAATTTCTGAAGGTCCCTTTGGTCTCATGTGTCTTTTCACAGAAAGCAATGGAGCATTTGAACAATTCTAGACACTTCTCAAATATTAGTTCTTTAGTTAAGCAGTGTATTTCTTGACATGGTACTTTTAATAATTGTCATCTAGTTGTTTCCTAACCTTAGGTTTTTGAACATTGTCAAATGCACAAGTATCAAGTATATTCTTCAGATATTAGCCAATAAGTAAGAGAGAAGCACGTGGAGCTGAAGTACAGGATTTTCTTTGAAGAACTTTAATTTGCTTTAGAAAACAAGACATGAACAGAGACAATAAATAAACAGAGACCACATCATGCTATGTGCACTATTTTTAAGTATCACATTTTAGGATAGTCAGTACGAAAGACTAGGAAATCAAAAAGGGAAAGATAGGGAAAAGTACTCTGCAATCACGTACTACAATACTTTAAAGCAAAAAAGGAACTTATCATTTATCTAGATACTTCAGTACACAGAGACTGCAAACTCACAATGTGGCTCAAGTTATATGCAATGAAAAGTTTGCATAGTAACTTTCAATGTCCTTGTCAACTTGTATTAAACAATATTTGACCTTGGCAACAGAGGATGAAGATGCTTTGGATAATAAGGGAAATAAATGTTTTAGACAAGCAGTTGGGTAAACTGTAAACACTTTTAGGAGCTTGCTATATTTTATGACATCTACAGATCTCTAATGCAAGTCCTTTCATTGACTTATAGGCCCATCCTGTAAACAAAGATCATTAACACATGACAGAGCCACTAAATATTTGCTGAATTTAAATATAAGAAGATGGTTTATGCAAAGGAACCTATTTCATACTTTTGTCCTTTTCAACCCTAGAGGCGTAGATGATAGAAACTTTAGGCTTACCATGAATGTGTTTGGCTAGGAGACTGCAAAGTCAAATTTATTCATTAGAGATTAAATTTCTACTTCACTATCTACCACAAATTACTTATATATCTTTATATGTTCATCTGAAAAAGAAAAGATGATAATCTTAGACTCTTTTTCTGAGTCATCATCAGATTTTATGAATGAAAATCTGCTTGGATGACATAAAGACATCATTTGTAAGTTAAAAGTTGAAGAATTAACAATACAATACAAGTCTTATATGTTCATTTTTATATTTCTCAGACTAGTTTTTCCCTTGATTTCTAATTGCATAACATTCTCATTATATTGATTCTATTTTATTGATTTTTTCATTATTTTGATCCTATTTTATTGATTTTTTTCTATTTGTTCAGAGAACATTAATTTAGGGCACACTCTGGATCAATCAATCTGGTAGGTATTTAAAATACAGAAATACAGGGCAATCCTTTGGCTAAATAGGTGGTTAAGGTACAAACAGTGAAACATCTTTTGAAGCTATTATACCTAAGGTACTTTATATGTACTATTTAATTCTCACAAAAATCTATACATTCTCATTCCATTTGTAGAAAAGTATTGAAATATTGCCTAAATAGGATAAAACCCTCAAAAATTAAACAGAAAGGAATATATAATGTTTTAATATAAACATAAAATTGTTTTATATTTTTATATAAATCTTATTTGAAAATGTAATCTTCACTTCTCCATTAACATATAAAACTTATAAATGCAAATTAAGGTTTCAAAAATGTGATTAAAAATCATTCATATGATTAAACATTACAATTAATGTTCTGAAAATAATAAAGGGAATGTTGTGTATTGTCCCAAATATAGCTGGAGAGATTTTTGCTTAGGGAAGTTATGCTTTTACACTATAATGGATATATATATATATATATATATATATATATATATATCTGTTCATTTATGTATTTAAAAGCAAAAATGTGAATAGAATAGTGACTACAAGTTGAAATCATGCAAAAGTTATTTAGTATTGCTCTGTAACTTGCAAATTCAGTATCATTTCAGTGCTATTCCAAAAATCTTTCTTATTCATTCATTACTGATACATTAATTGTGAAACAAATGTTCTCTTAGATGCTTATAAAATAAAATGAAAAGATAAGATGTCACTGATCAATTAAGAGACAGATCTCATGGAAATAATTAAAATATAATGGAAAAGTTGTTTAAATTTGAGGTGTTGTTAGGGGTCTTAGTATTGTCAGGTCTAGGTATTTTAAATTTTCCAAACATTTAAGTTTAGTATAAGGACATAGAAAATTAAACAGCTGTTGGGAAGTGGGCTAGACATGGGGAGGCACCATCTGGCTCCTCAAAGAGAATGTCTGCAGGTATCTCTTCTAAGATGAGCTTCTTGTGCAGAAGATCCCTTGGTTCATGGTCCATATTCCTGGAGCAGCTAGCCCATAGCAGAACAAACAGAGTTATCTATTCTTGGCCATCCTTTAGATTCCCAGCTTCTCTCTATACTTACTTTTATTTCCCTACTAAGTATTATTCCAGCATTATAAATGCCAGACCCTGCACTGTCCTGCTGCATTCCAGTCACTTTCTTCAATCCATTTTCCCTTCCACAATAGGCATGATCTCTTCATGTCACTCTTCATTTATGTACTTATATCCAACAGAAATAATTCCTAAATCTGTTATGTGACTTACAGTGCTCTATATAGTTTACCCCACAGTATTTCTAGCCAATCCTCCAGCTTGAGGCTCCACTGATTCAGCAGTATTTAATTTTCCAATGCCATCCTACCTTCTACATGTTTTTCCCCATGTCTGAAACAATACTCCCATTAGTTTGCAATTTCTCCTTATCAAACAACCACAGAGTGGTGTGGCATTTATGTATACAACTTGCAGTTGGTTGGGGGCTAGTTTGTGAAGGCTGGATTGTGCTCTTGGTGACTCTGGTCCTCCCACTGGGGCCACCTATCCTGAGCATGGTCTTTGAACAGTGTCAGCAGAGGTATTACAGGGAATGTGTGAACACCTAAGATTTTTTAAGTCTAAAACTAGACTCCTATTACTTCTAATTAATATCTGGCCAAGCCAAATAATATATAGATATTCAGAGTGAAGAGGAGAAATATACCCTACTTTTTTATGAGACTAACTTCAAAGTAATATGGAAAAAAAATGAAAAAATATGAGTTTAGGGAAGAAAGATTTGGGATCAGTATTTAAATCCTCACCTCTTTCAGATACCACTGTCAGATTTTCAATCTGTTTTTTTTTTAACTGTTACTTTTTCACCAGTTACTGTCACATACCTTTCATCATAGTTAGGTGGAAATTTATAATTGCAATTGCTAATACTTACTTTTTTCTTTTTGTTACAGTGAAGATTCCTTGAATGTAACGTATGTTTTGATTTAATTCATACTCAGTATCCTGAAATAAATTTTGTGAATTTAATAGTGGTTTGTTGTATTACTGAATAAATGGCTATATAAAATCTATATGAAGAGGAGTGATTGAGTGGAAGAATAGGTAGGCATATTGCAAGCAGAAGGTAATAAGAACTGAGCCAGAGCAACAGGAGTGATAATACAGAGGAGGTCATCCATGTAAACCATGTTTATGAGGCAAAAGTGTCAAGCTTTGGTGATGGATTGGTTGTAGGGAAAAGAGTAGTACAGATAAGGAAGATATTTAGGGTATATTTCATAGTTATGGTTGGAGCAGTTGAAAAATTTAAGATTATTCTTCCAAATAAGGAAAGTAAGTGGTAAGAAGATACTGAGGAAAAAAGAAAACAAACCATGTAATACATATGTATATGCAGTGCATAAACTTTCATCTCACAATGAATGAACCTTACAATTAAATTGTGAGGTTCTAAGAATGTGTGTTTGGAGAAAAAGCCCATGACATTGCTATGGTGTTATTCACATAGACATAGATTTTAAAAGTGATTCATATACTTAGAAAGAAGAACTATAACTCAGTTTAAATTCCTATGCTTAACCTCCCAGATTTCTAGAATAGTACTTGTTATTAATAGTCATGGAATGTTGGATAACTTTGAATGTCATCTCACCCTGAGTTTTAAATTCTGTATAATGAGAACAGACATATATCACCAAGTAGTCATGGGTTAAAATGTGGTGATGTATTAGTACTAGTCCTGAAAATAACAATCAAAAGTTAAATATGTTACAACTCTTTCCACATGTGACAGTTTGAGTCAGATGATTCATTCTTGGAATGTTAAAGAAGATTGTAATGTGTATTTTAGTATGTTTAGTAGCATCCCTTGTCTCTATTTAGTAGATGCCAATAGTATCACTGAATTATACAACCAGAAGTGTCTCCAGACATTGCCAGATGTTCTCTGCAGTGTGGAGAATGGAAATATCATATCATGCTCAGTTAAGAACTACCGTATTTAAGATGTGCATCTGGGTATTTGGATCTGAGTCTAGGAGGTAGAGAGCATGTTATTTTAGGTGAAAAGGCTATTGAGGTATACTAAGGAACATTTTCCATTGATAATTCCTAGTAGTAAAATGATTCAGGAAATCTTTCAAGAACATGACCTAAATTTTCTAAGCAGAAAGTTGATGATAGTACATCCTCTCTTGCCTCCTCTTTGCTCAGTCCTTGCCATAAATTCAGCAGCTACATCCATAGGTTCCAGTTTTCCCTACATCACTGTTCCATAAGAATTTTACCCCTAGTGTCTTAGTTACTTTTCTCCTTGGTAAGACAAAATAATCATCATCAAAAGTTAAAGGAAGGAAGGTTTATTTTGGATCATAGTTCACAGAGGTTTCAGTCCATAGTTGTCTGGCTCCAAGGTAGGACTGCATGGCAGAGGGGCATCATAGAGAAGAAATAGTCTATGCAAAACAAGGCAGATAGAAGCCAGCTGGTAGTGAAGTAGCAAGCAACAAGCAGCAAGCCACAGCAGTAGCCCTCTTTCTGCCCCTTATAGCCTATCCAGGTTACCTGTCCTTAGGGAAGGTAGCACTCATACCCAAGGCAAGGAAGCTTTCATCCCAGCATCACATCCTTGATCCAAGCATCACACGCCTTAACTCCCTCCACCTCCAAAAAGCCCCACCTATGACTGCATGAAGCTTTGAGGGGACTTCTAGATGGAAGCCATACACCTAGAATCTGAAAATGTCAGTTCTATTGTTCAAGCTTCACCTTCATACACCTAGAATCTGAAAATGTCAGTTCTATTGTTCAAGCTTCACAGTTCTATTGTTCAAGCTTCACCATTTTCCAAAGAATTCATCTTTTACTTATCTCCTTCTATATGTAAGGCAAATTTGCACAGATACCAAAGATTTCCTGTAGCTCTGGTTGATTTGCATAGTTGCTGATATTTCTAATGTATTCACTAGAATTCCTTTTTTTTTTTTTTTTTTTTTTTTAATGATACAGGGAATCAGACTCAGGATCTTATGCTTGCCAGGAAAGCACTTGTGCCACTGAGTTAGATCCCTGGGCCTTCACTGAATTCTTTGATGATCTTAAAGCTTACAGAGCATCAAAAGTGTTTGTCTGCTTGCTTATCTGATCATTCTGCTTTTTAAGGAAAAGCTTGTAATAATGAGAAATTGAAAAGGTCTAAAATTAGTGAATTTGTCAAAAATGAAAATGTGCATTTTTGGAATTCAAGGGCATAAAAAGAAAAATGTTAAGTACAAATAGGTCATGGTAATATTTGTTATTCAGGTAGAAATTTTATGATAAAATACTCTGTGCAGTGGAGATAAAAACCATGATCTAGTCAGACAAAAATATCTTTATCTGAAGTTACTTTGTCACTCTCAGTCAGATAAAATAATTGAATCTGTAGTATATTGATCTTCACTCCCTAGAATCTGTCTTAGCTAGAAATAAGTCAATAAAAATAAACTCTGACTTGGAAGATATTTTCTTGAAATAAAAAAATGTAGGAAAAAGGCAGACATACTAGGATGGTCCGAAGCTGGATCTGAGGGATGTGATGGTACAGAAAATCACCTAAGCCCCAGCTAAAGGGCAGAGAAGAACACAAGATGGATTGCCCTTCCTTCATGTTACACAATGAAATCTAATCTACTCCTCAGAAATCTTTTCCCCTGTAAGAATAGGTCCAAACTAAAATAAGATCTCCAAACTCTGAGGGCATAGAAGATGAATATCATCACTCTGTCCTCTGCTACGAGTGTTCATTTTGCCTACAAATACCCAGAGAAAGAGAACTCATCACTTGAAACCGTGAATGTAGACCATGGATAGCCAAGTGCCTGATAGAACTATGACTGTTTTCCACCCTTTTAATTTTAACTGGTGAAAGACTCCTTGCCTACTAGAGAAAACCTTGTTGAGTGACAGATCATTGTAAACATTTGATAGGAGACCATAATGTGAATGTTACCAAATGATACAGAAGTTTAAAAATGTATGATACTAAGTTACTGATCTATAACAAAATTTCCAATCCTATTTCCTATTTATGTGAAAAGCTTTTCAGTATCTGCTTCTATTAAAAATCAGGCTAGTGTTAGTTCCAGACTGTGCCAATTTGGGAAATAAATAATATTCATGCACAGATGCATGAACATGAAAAAGTACACTGAAAAAAATTACTAGGCCCATCCATCTATCTCATTTGGAGACATATATAGAAAAAAATACATCTTAATGTGTGATGATTATTGATAAATATTAATGTTATTTTGAATAGTTGTTTTTTTTATTTTAAGGATAAAAGGAGGGAAACATTAACAGACATACAACATTTTACAACATATCACAAGCACAATACAGACAATACAGAGTTACAAACAAAGTGGTAGGGAATTAACAATGGTGGTTGTATTACATATTGATATCTTCAAAGTGGCTTCTCATGAAAACAGATATAGACATGCAATACTGGTCAACCAAAGACTCATTGACAGTTTCTTTCAGCATAGAAACAGCAGATAGAAGAACAACCATGTTATCTATCCTGTATATACATACATACAAAATTTCTCCTTCTTTCCCTTCTCTTTTCCCACATCCCAGAAACCCTTTACTCTTCGGTGGTTTCCTATCATTTCACAGTGTCTATCATACCTCCGAGTTTAACTTAACTCTTTCAAGTTTTACACTAGTGACACAATGCGGTGCTTGCACATGTATGTGTGATTTATTTCACTTATGAGTATGGTCTCTAGTTGTGACCATTTAAATATAAAGGCCTCGAGTTTATCTTTCTTTACAGCTGAGTAATATTCCATTATATAAAAGTACCATAATTTTCTTATCCAATCCTCGGTGGATGGACATTTGGGTTGCTTCCACATTTTAGCAATTACAAATTGTGCTGCTATGAACATAGGTGCACATATATCACTGTGATATGATGTTTTTAGATCTTCTGGGAAAATACCCAGCAGGGGGATAGCTGGGTTGAATGGGACCTCTAAACCTAGTTTTCGGAGGAATCTCCAAACTGATTTCCACAGTGGTTTCACCAGTCTGCATTCCCACCAGCAGTGGAGAAGGGTTCCTATTTCTCCACAGCCTCGCCAGCATTTGTTATTGGCTGATTTCTTAATGCCAGCCATTCTTACTGGGGTAAGGTGGAATCTTAGTGTTGTTTTAATTTGCATTTCTCGAATGACTAATGATGTTGAACATTTTCTCATATATTTATTTGCCGTTTGTATCTCCTTGTCTGAGAAATGTGTGTTCATCTCAGCTGCCCATTTTTGGATTGGGTCTTTGAATTTGGAGGGGCTGAAATTTTTTAATTCTTTATATGTTCTAGATAGAAGCCCTTTGTCTGAGGGACAATCAGCTAAAATGTTTTCCAAGTTTGTTGGTTTTCTTTTGACTCTGCTGGTGATTTCTTTAGATGTGCAGAAACTTTTCAGTAGGATGAGATCCCAGTTGTTGATTCTTTCAAGTGATTCATGTGCAATTTGGTTTTTATTCATGAACTCTCTGCCTACCTCTATGTCTTCGAGGTTTTTACCTACTTTCTCTTCCAATAGATTTAGTGTTTCTGGTTTAATATTGAGATCTGTGAACCATTTTGACTTGAGTTTGGTGCATGGTGATAGGCTTGGGTCTATTTTCAGTTTTTGGCAGGTATTGATCCAATTTTTCCAGCACCATTTATTAAAGAGGCTATCATTCTTCCAGTGAGTTTGATTGGCCCCTTTATCAAAGATGAGGTGGTTGAGTGTGTTTTTGGTTGTGTCTGTTTCTTCCAGTCTGTTCCATTGATCCTCAGGCCTGTTTTTTAGCCAGTACCAGGTGGATTTTATGACAGTAGCTTTATAGTATAATTTTAGGTCAGGGATTGTGATTCCACCTGACTTGTCCTTGTTGCCCAGGATTGCTTTTGCTATTCTGGGTCTCTTCTGGTTCCAGATGAATTTAAGGCATATTTTCTCAAGATCTGTGAGGTATGTGGATGGTAGTTGAATGGGAATTGCATTGAATCTGTACAGTAGCTTTGGGAGTATGGCCATTTTCACAATGTTGGTTCTTCCTATCCATGAGCAAGGAATGTTTTTCCATTTATTGAAATCTTCTTCGATCTCTGTTTTTAGAGTACTGTAGTTTTCATTAAAGAGATCTTTGACTTCTTTTGTTAGATGGATTCCTAAATATTTCAATTTCTTGGATGTTATTGTGAAAGGTATGGTTTCCTTAATTTCTCTCTCAGTCTGTTTGTTGTTTGTGTATAGGAATGCTATCGATTTCTGGGTGTTGACTTTGTATCCAGCTACACTGCTGAATTTGTTGATTAATTCAAGGAGTCTTCTTGTGGTATTTTGAATAGTTGTATTTAAATAATTATAACAATAATCCCTAGAAAAAGTTTAACATTTAAAATATGAATGCAATAATAGCTGTCAAAATTAGAGTGCAGGACTTTAAAAAAAATGTAAACTATAATTTGTTAAAACATTTCTGTTTCAGAGTAATGTATTAAAGTTATTATTTTAAAAACCTGTGTGCATGTTATAGTAGGATTGAATTCTGTGTGGGGAGAAGAGTGGAAATAAGAGTTCTAGCAGAAAAAAAAATGAGTGAAATAGAATTTCCACATATTAAAAAATCAAACTGATCAGTGATTTCAGTTTTGCCTAGGAGATATATAGATAAGGATGCAGATAAAATATAGGGATCTTGAACTCAGCAGATTCTGGGAAAAAGATAATATTTAGAAGCAGGTAGGGGCTGGGGATTTAACTCAGCGGCACAGCACCTGCCTGGCAAGCGCGAGGTCATGCGTTCGATTCGCGATACCGGGGGGGGGGGGGGGGAAAGCAGGCGGTTAATGGGCAGTAGCTATAAGTAGATATCAATCCAGGAAAGGACAATGAATACATGTATGATCGAGGAGCTCTCCCAGGTTCTTAAGTTAGTTTTTCCTCTTATAAATCTTCAAGATACTTTGCCTACACCACTAATAAAGCATGGTATGTGTTGTGTCTGATTACGTGTTTATTTCATACCTAGTACAAGCTCCTCATGGATCGATAACTTGATGTTGCCAGGAGCTGTGTTAATTTGGGTTTGTGAATTACTGTGCCCATATTAATATCACTGGTATTAAATGCTTAGTAACTAACTTAGAAAAAGAGCTTTGCGATAAAGATTAAAGAACACTACACATTGAGTATGAGATTCTATATTCAAGGCTTCACTGGTAGAACCAATGAGGTTTTTCTATCCACGGAGTTGTGATGGATTTATATCAGCCCATCTGTCTTCCCTCGCTCAAGTTCCCTTTCACTGCTATTTATTTGAAACAAAGGAAATTAAATTTCCAAGAGGTTGGGTTAGAGTGTAGTTCTGTGGTAGAATGCTTAGCTAACTTGCTAAAGGCCTTGATTTGAATCCTAGGATTGCAAGAGAAGAAATTACATGATGTTGCAGAAGAGAGTTCTTTCTGTTCTTTTTTGATATTTTAATATACTGTTGTTAATTAGGTCTTTAGTTGGATGTGCTCTGTTTTTTAAAGTCCTTAAACAGACCACATACATGATACACAGCTTTGGGCCAAGATTTTCTAAAATAGTAAACTTGTAGTTTTTTGCTTTTAAAATGTTAAATATTTAAACAAAAAATTCAACATATATCAAGAGAATAATTAAAATATATCATTTTGTTGCCAAGAATATTTATGAAAAGGACAATGAAACAATCATAGCTTTAAAAGTGGGAAAATATTTTAATGCAATTTTCAATATTTTTCTACTCTCCATTTTTACTTGCTTATGTGCAGAAAGCAGTACAAATATAGCAGAATTTCTGTGGGTGAGTGACAAGGTTTTGCCTCTCTTTTTCCAATGTAGCTTGCTATTACACTTGTTCAGAAATGATCATTATTATTAAAGGATTAGGAGAATGTAAATTATAGTTAGAAGAAAATGTAATAAATAGAATAGAAAAGAAAATTTTTGTAGGGACTCAATGACAAAATGGAATCCCTTTGAGAAGGAACATTAATATCAAATCTATTATGTGTCTTAGCTGGTTTCAGTTCAAACCTTGAATAACCTGTCAATGAGCACTGGAATCTGAAATAATGTACTTGAATATAATTTTATTTTGAAGAAAACAGCATCAGGATAATCTCTACATAATTACTTCAATAAGAAGCAATGTTGCAAACATCCACTTTGTATTGTACCTTTTGACCTTTAGAGTATAGACTTAAGCCTTGGAATTTCTTTCCCCTAAAACCTGTATTCCTCTTACAGTGAACACTTTGCTTTGAAACTATATGTAACACCTAGAAAGTGAACAATTGTCACCTTGGAAATCATTGTAAAAATTTAATTGTATTCATCTTTGCTCGGTGCAGATTGGATTTTTTCATCTTCTGGTTCTCAGATGATTGTCAAGATAATAGAGAAAAGAGGAGGAGAATTATGAATCTAGGTTGTAGGACTTTACGTTCCTGTTTAATTGGATCCCCATGACTAATGAAATCAACATGTGATACTGCTCTATTTGGATGCCTCCAATCTATGAATTGGAGGAATTCAGTGTTATTTAAAAATGAGCTCTATCTGTTTTTAATAAATAGCAGGTTGATAGTGCTAAAGGGATGTAGAAACAGGGAAATAACTAACCCTTTTTCTTTTTTTTTTTTTTTTTTTTTTTTTTTTTTTTTTTTTTTTTTTT
>NW_004955405.1:28036562-28093064 GCF_000276665.1 Chinchilla lanigera | reverse complement strand
TTTTTCTCCGGTACCGGGAACCGAACTCACGACCTTGCGCTTGCCAGGCTGGCGCTTTTGCCGCTGAGCTAAATCCCCAGCCCCTAACCCTTTTTCTTTTAAACTATATTTGGCAGAACCAATTCAGAATCATTTTTGCTTCATTCTGATAAAAGGTGATAATTATAATTCATCCCTTAAACTTACATGTAACATTCTTGCTTGAGGCTTAAAATGACAATTTTTAAATGTAAATTAGCATCATTTTACCTACAATTATATTTCCCTCATAATAGCACCTTTTGAGAATATAAGATCATAAGCGAAACACAAATTACAGTCTGTGACCAAAAATGCAAATTAAAATGGAGAATTAAGAAAATTTTCCATGAATGTAATCTCATCAGCTACACCATTTCTCCACAGAATAGATAGCCAGGCTGTCTTCCTCACTCCTGATTTATCAGCTTCTTACGCCCCCCCTTTGAATCTTATTGCAGACTCACTATGGTGTGTGTGAAATAATAATAACAACCATGAAGATAATGTGTCACCATCAACCCAGCTGTTATAAGGTTAAACTTTCTGTAAAAATGGCTTGGCATATTTTGGGTTTTCTTTTCCCATGAATAATTCTGGATTTAAGCACTATTTTACAGTTAAGTAAATGCATTCGGATGTTTGAAATATCTGGATTAATGTCACAAATGTACTAAATAGTAGAGCCAGAATTAAATTTAGATAGCTCTGACCACTCTATCTTACATGAAGTTAGCAATCAATCTAGAAGGCACCATTAAAGGCTTAGAAGCTAGAGAAACTAAAAAGTTAAATTAAAAATACCCAAGTTAAAATGTCACAGCCAAATTTATGCAGAAGTTTCCCTCTCCAGAGAGTTTATGTGTATCAGTAGAGTTGAGTTTGATTGTAGTCCCAATTGCATCTATGACACTGATGATTTTACTAAGTAATTTTAAGTGCTAAAATAATTTCTTATGGCACAATTATATTACATTAGATAGCAAGAGAATTTTCTAATTTTTACTTAGCTTTTGAAGCTAGAGGATTTTCTTTCAATTTTCTCTTGAAACTTCATAACATTTCCAGAATACAAAATGGTATTTATAGTGAGAAAAAATCTGATATTTTAAAGTACGGTCAGTATTCAAAAATTATGTATGAATATGTACATGTGCTTACATCCGCATTGCATTCATATACATAGTATATACACCTCTTTGCAGTGTATGAAATAAAGGATATTTTTTATCCCAAAAAATTATCCGAATGTGCATTTTTTATAATATCATGGTACTTTGTAGCAGATTACCAATTTAGATATTCTCCTTTTAAAAAGGAAAACAAAAGAAGGAAAAATAAAAAGCTTAAATTCTCAGAGTAAAGTCTGTATTTTTGCTATTTGCCTTGAAGGAGATAGTGCTGTAAACAGTTCTTACATAAGCAAGACAAGGAGACTTTTTTCTTCCTTTGTCTCTCCCTTCCTTTTCCCTCTTTCCTTTCTTCTCTTTTTCTTTCCTTCCTCCCTCCTTCCCTCCTCTCCTTCCTTCCTTCCTTCCTTCCTTCCTTCCTTCCTTCCTTTCTTCCTTCCCTCCCTCCCTGCTTCCTTCACTCCCTCCATACCTCCCTCCTTCCCATCCTACCTCCCTTCTTTCCCTCATACTTATTCATTCTGAGCCCACACAGCCCGTAGGAGCTGTCCTGGTTTTCACAGCAGCACTTGGTGAAATGGATGAGCACACACGCTATCTACCTTCCCGCTCCTTCAGACACTCCTGCCCCAGAGCTCAAAGATCATTTTGTAGTTGGAGGTTGAATTGATTAAATACTGCTTTCAATTATTATGTGATTTGAGACTATTTTTGCTCTAGCAAAACTGTTGGTTTTGTTTTGTATTTAAGACAATAGAATAATAAGCTCCTAAATGATGATTCATTTGAGGACGCTGGCACATTAATTTATGCAAATGACTTCATAAAGATCCACATTAGTGCTAAGGGAGTTGTGGCATCCTCCCCCATAAGGAGCACTGTTTGTTACGGCCAAGAACAAAAGGATGTGCAGTGCATGGTTCCAAATGTATTCTTTGTGGTGCACTTGACGTTTGTACAGTTTTATTTACGAGTAATTTTGTCCAGGAAAAATCAGAGGCTAAGAGGACGACTGTGCAGGAAAGACTGCACTTGCATTTGAGTCTGAAATTTCAGAGTCATATCTGTTAATCACAACGTTAAAACCATTGGGCAGCCCCTTGAAGAAAGAGCCAGAGCTCTGGTAAAAGGGAGATGGTTGAACAGCGGGCTTAATTGAAACTCGAGGTGCGAAGGAGAGATATGCGGCACGGCTTGCAGAACTTTGTGCTGTGACTCATCTGCAACCTTTTGCAAATTTTAATGTGGCAAAAGTACTGCGTTATTATGATGTACCATGTGGTATCCTGATTTGTCATCTCCACTTGACATATCTTTTATTGAGGGGTACAAGAAGAAACCCCACATTGGCTGAGGAAAATTTCTCTACTTACATCCCACACAGAGATTTAAAAATACATTTCTAGAATTTGGCATTTACAGGAACATATTTCACTTTAGTTGTTCTGAAAGAAGATAGCTATTTTTTGTCCTTTGAGGGGAAGAATCTATAATGCTATCATGTCACCACTAGGGGGCCAAAGGAGCACGTCAGATTTGTAAATAGTAGGGGTTGAGAGCTGCAGGGAACAGACATTTGAGTTTACTTTGTAACAGTATATTTTTATAGTGCTGACTGAATTAATGTTTAAAAGGATGTTTTGAGTTTTTGCTTGAAATTTGTTTGTTTTCATAGTTTCAGAAAATATTATGTTCATTTCTTTAAGCATCACCAAATTATAATCTTTTATCTCAAGAGGTAAAATTATTGCATTAGAAGAGGATTGTATGCTAAGCCCTATTATTTTTCCTTAGAGTTATTTAAATTACTTTATGATATAGTCATCATAATGGCACTTGATTTGTGAAGCTGAACAAAGAAAACATAAAAACTCACACAATGTACTTGTGATTGGATAAAGGAAACACATTCTTGTCCTTGCAAGGAATACGATAATTTCCTTTGAATAACCTCACAGTTGAGAACACCTTATAATGAAATTCTTTTGGGATATGTTCATATTAAACTTTATAGAGACATATATAAATAAATCTCTAGTAAAGTGCTCTTAGTTATATATCTGCTTTGGAAAACATAAAACAGTTACATTTTTGTTTAAATATCTTTAATAGTGTAGGAAAATGAGCGAAATGATGGATTGTTATTTCTTAATACAAACTCTGCATTTAAAAGCACTATTTTTAATATTAGCCATTGTCCTTAAGTGTAATAAGTATATGAAAAATGACCATATGAAAGATCCCTGTCATGTCTAGGTTGTATCAACTCTTATGTGGTTTGAATTTCAACTGGATACTGGGGAAAATAAAATAACACTGATGGTCTGACATTAAATTACATTCAAAACAGATGATGCGTGACTGAATAAATAAATGCTTTTACTGCAAGTGTCTTTCATGATAGTGTTTCTCCTCTGACTTCTGGAATGAAATAGTTATATAGTACATGATAATCCTTCATACATACTTATGTTAGAGTAACTGCCCCATTGCCTGGGGTTACTAATATTAGTATATTATGCTTTTCTCCACTCTCCCATGAGCTTTTGGCATGAGGAGGCAGTGCATTCCTAGCCTCCAAATCTGCACATCCATTTATAGTGTGGACTCCAATGGAAACTCGGTAAAAATTAGTTAGGCTTTCTTCAGAAATGGTAAATTTGTGCACTTATGATATAGACATTAAAATGCTCCCCACTTTTTTGCCACGTCAACATTCACCTTCTCGGTGGAAAGACCCCACTTATTCATCTTACATTGGTAATTATGTTCCCAAGAGTGGCATTTCAGCACTACTTTTAGGTAATCTGCAGGCATGCATTTTCTTCTGTATTTTGTCAACCCTCCTTATCCATGACAATTTTAAAAGGCTTTACATTTTATGAGGGAGCTGTCATTTGTGTAGCGTGTTCATTCTTAGAAGGTGGTTTATAACCTAAATGCTAAAGCACTGCTAACTTATACTGGGCCTGAGATGTGTAATGTGCCCTGTTGTCAGGAAGAACACGTCATAATCCTTTCGGTACTTTGTAGTAATAGTGATAGTGATCAGAACTGACATTTGCTGAGCACTGACTGTGTGCTGCGGTTCCCTCAAACACTAGGTACGTGCTTTAATCTAATGCCTTGCTAAAGGTGAGCAACATGTTTGTTCTCTATCTTCAAATGTGAGATGTGTTTCTGCGTTTTTCTAGAAGGAACGGGCACTGGAAAAACAGGCAACTGACTTAATTAAGTCTCCTACTAATAATGATTTCATTCTCTGTCTCCTTTAATAAAATCCGTCCTTGTTCAGTGATTGTTATGATTCCAAAATTTTCTTCTTCTACCACTGCTTGTGCCCTTGCATCGAGCCAGCGACTACGTATTCCATGTAAACACCTCATTTCATTTTTATATTTACCACCTGGGTTATAAGAGTTTATTCCTCTTATACTCTACAAAAGTGAGGCAGAAAGAGCAATAAGTAATTTGCCTATTGAAAATAACCATGGTGAGATTCAAGACAATTTGAAATTGGCAAATTTATACTAAACTGTTTCACAAAATCTACAAATATTTTACTAATGGTTGACTCTAATAAATAATTTCTGAAAGAGCTTTATGCACTGGCATTTTTATTTAGATTACATCAATCATTATTTTGTCACTTTGTCCTGTGGCCATCCATAAGAATTATAGATATATTTTTATTGCAGATGCCATTTTTAAATTTTTATTTTAACTGACAGTAATTGCACACATTTTTGAAATTATAGTATTATATTTACACACACACTGTGTAGAACATGTAGTGATCAGCTTGGGGTAGGTGGCATATATACTGCTTCAAACATTTATCATTTGTATGGGAAACATTCAAAATTCTCTAAAATGTTCATCTTGAAATATGGATTAATATTGTCAACTATAGTCATTGTACTGTGCCATAAAATGTAAAACATTATTCCTCCTATCTAATTACACCTCTGTATCCATTAACCACTGTCTCTTTATCTCTCTTATTCTTAACTGACGAATAACAATTATATAAATGGCATAATTATATAAATAAGGTATTTTATATATATAGTATAGTATGAAGTTTTCATATATGTTGACAATGTCAAAAGATCAAATCAGATTAATTATAAAAATTCTTTGAAATGATATAAGTAGATTTAGTATTCACTTATACTGTTAGTTATAAAGGCACAGAGAAATGAACTTTTCGCCATTTGCCTTTGTTCCTTCATTGGACATGTGTAGTTTATCATATCCTTTCTACCTTAGAGGACTATGAGAATAAAATGAAATTTTGGAAAGTTCACTAAAGGACTTTGAAAACCTATAATTATTTATATTAGATTGGAAAGAAGAGATTTAAAATCCCTTCAAATCATTGTTTACTATAAAGTTTCATAACCCCATATCCTATCATATGACAATATTTTTAATACAGGGATGGAGTCTCAGTGTAGCCAAAAGCCAATCCTATAAATGGACTAAAAATTAAGACAGATTTTACATGCTGATTCTCTTTAATTAAGAAACATTCTTTGATTAAATTGAGACTGATATGAACTTTGGTGATTTCCAAGCATTTCTTGGAATAAAATTTCACTTTGTTTTTCAGTTACGTTAACAAGTAGCCCTTATAAGCCATCACACAAAATACAATTTGAAGTAAGTATTTCATAAATATACTCCATAAGAATAATTTAATTTTGTATGTGCATACTACATCAGAGATACTTGTTATGCTCATAATCAGTATTCATGAAAGTTTGAATACTGGGCTTTAATGTATGATGTAAAATAATTTGTAGGAAGCATTGATGAGAATGCTTATAGTATTTGGTTCAATTTTGGTTACATTGAATTTGTTACACGACTTTTTGTGAAATATAACATGGGTAATCTCAGGCAAACGATCACTTATTTATGCGTCTTAAGAAGAAGAAAAAAAACAGTAAATCTTCATGCCAGAGGTTCAGATTCCTCCTGCTACTTAAAAATCTCACATGAAAAAATTCTGCAATCACCCTGTCCGAATTTCCTTCTTTATTAAGGGAATAATAATCACATCTACCTTATAGAGTTTGTAAGGTCATTTTTAAATTTTAAGGTAGTTGTATGTGTTAGTAAGCTCTTGTCACTACAAAACATACCTGAAATAAATCAGTTTATAAAGTGAGCAGAATGTTTCTGTTCACTTTATAAACTGTAAACGTTTCTGACAGTTTTTGAGGTTTCAGCTCATGATTAACTGGATCTATTATTCTGAGCTTCTGCGAGGCCTCAATTGAGAGCCATATGGTGCAACAAAGCCATTCACTTCATGGCTCAGGCTCCAAAAGAGAAAGAGAGGACGGGGCCCAAGTCCCAGTCTCCCCCTCAAATACATCTCCCTTAGGCCCCACCTTTTAAAATCTCTATTATACCTCAATAGTGCCAGGCCTGGGACCAAGGCTTTAACACACAGGCCTTTAGCAGATGTTTAACAACAAATCTCTAGCTTTCTTGTACAGCTGCTAAGAAATCATACTGAGTGATTTGGGTCATCTTCACCCAGTTTCTCTTAATGCTAATGTTTTGCAAAACACTTACAATATTACCACCAGAATATTAGTAATGATCCCCTAAGATGCAGATGATCCCATCAGGACCCTCCAAGTACATTTTTATAGCCATACTCATTTCCCTAGCATTTCCACTCCTACCAATTACAAATCTGGTCTACAATTCTACTATTTTATGAATGTGTATGAATAACATTCAGTATGTAGCTTTCTTGAATGGGTGTTTTTCGCTCACCACAGTTCTCTGGAGAGTAACTTAGATATAGGATAGCTTTAGTAGTTTCTTCCTAATTGTTTCTTAGTGACATTCCCTCGTATACAGTGCTGTTTAACCTTCCTTCCATTGCAGGACCTCTGTGTTATTAAAAGTTATTGCAAATAAAGCACCCTCACACATTTATACACAGAGTTTTACATGAAGATGCATGTTCATTTCTCTGGGATAAATGTCCATTATGTAACTTGCCAGTTGTACGGTGTTTTTTCTTTGTAGAAGAACTCCTGCATCTTTTCTCGCAGAAGCTACTAGATCACCACCAGCTGTGCATGGGCCACTCAGTTGTTCCATATCCTCTCCATCTGGTAGCACTGTCAACGCTTTTTTTTAGTCACTCTAATAGATGTATCGTAACAACTTACTAAGTTGTTAATTTGCACTTCCTGATGGTGCTATTGAACCGCTCATCTTTTTATATGCTAATTTATTGCCTACATATACTATTTGCTAAAATGTCATTCTGTGTGTTTGCTCATTTTCTAATAGGACTGTTTTCCTAGTATTGAGTTGAAAATATAAAACAACATGCAAACAATATATATCTATATCTATATATATATATATATATATATATATACATGTATTGTCTATGTAGATAAATAGTTATGTGTTTTAGATATTAGTAAACATATGACCTGCAGATAATTTTTCCACAATTATAACTAGTCGTTTTCTTACTTTTAACAATGTATTTCCTAGAGTGAAAGTTTTTAATTTCGATGAAATCAAATTTATAAATTTTCTATCTTATAGATCATACAGCTGGAATCAAGTCTAATAAGTATTTCCTCTATCACAGTTTGAAAATTTTGTTTTCTATTTATAAAAGTTTCATACTTTTACATCTTATACTTAAGTCTGTAATCCATTCTGAGTTAAGAGCATCTTTTTTTTATTTTCTAGGGACTCCCTCTTTGATCCCTGGATTATTTAAAAATATGTTCTTTAGGTTTCCAAGAGTTTGAAGGTTTTCCTATTTTCCTTCTGTTGTCCATTTCAACTTTGATTTCACTGTGTTCAGAGAACACACTCTATAAGATTTCAAATTTTACATTTGTTAGTGGTGCCTTATGACCCAGTGTTTAGTCTAGCTTTGCATGTTTCATGGGCTCTTTAAAAGTCTGTGTCCAAGCCGGCATGGTGCCACATGCCTGTAATCTCAGCATTCAGGAGGTTGAGGCAGAAGGATTGCTGTGAGTTCAAGGCCAGCCTGGGCTACATAATGAGTCCAAAGTTAGCGTGAACTACATAGCAAGACCCTGTCTCAAAAAAAAGTCTGCTTCCATATTCTGCCTAAATATAAATCTAATTTTAGATATTATGAACATAATCATAGTATATTTTGTCAGAATATTGCCATTTATTAGAGAAGTTTTCCTTTTAGTGTGTGCATGGTAGAAAAATAAAGTTTCCAGAGATTTTGTGTATATGTATCACTTCTTATCAATTAAGAAACTTATGGATTATTACTCAGCTATTAAAAAAGATAATTTTGAGGCTTTTGTAGGTAAATGGATGCAACTAAAGACCATACTCATAACTGAAATAAATCGGACCCAGATGGATAAACATCATATTGTCTCCTTGGTGTAGGAACCTGAAAGACTAGGTAAAACTCAAAACATGTAATAGATGATAGGAAAGGGAAAGAAATTGTTCAAAGAAAGGAACTACTGGGATAAGGGAAAGAAGAAAAAAGAAAGGAATGCAAAATATAAATATATATATGAATAGCTGTGATAACTGTATTGCTGATGTCTGATGGTGTATTGAAATGAACAGTTAATGGTTACAATTTTTTATGTTCTGATCAATTGTGCATGCTTGTGTCTGGTGGTCTAAGCAACTGATTTGAAGGTAACAATATGCAATGGAATTACAATGGTGAACTCCTGCCATGTTGTGTAGTAAAACTCTGTATTATCTCTACTGTTTTATTGAAGAATTATTTTCTTATTCCCTGTAACGGTTTGAGCAATGTTTCATTCTTACATCTGGTAATCTGAGCAGTGTAGTTGAGGATAGTGATATGTAGTGTAACAACCACTGTTGTAACAACCACTGTTGATTCATATTATTTTGTCTTGAGACTCTGTATCACTTTGAATGTTCTTGCTTTGATTTGTTTATGTTTGTGATACTGGTATGCTGCTACTGTTCTATTTCTTTATTTGTTTCTCATTTACTACACTCTTTAAAATCAAATTTAAAAAAAGAAATTCAAATTACAGGCTAACTTCACTGATTCATTCACCAACTAATTATCAATTACCTATTTCTAAGTTTGAATGGTACTAGGGTGAGTCAACCCTACTGATCTTTTGAATGAGGCAAGTCAGGTGTTCATAAATAATCATAGCAATAAATTTAAAAGGCTGAGGCACATCTTCACACGGACAAGAATTCAGCTGTAAGAGAACATATAACAAAGAAAGATCCCCTCTCAGAAAATGTTTGCTGAACAGCTGAAAATAAGTACTAGATACATTTTAGTGTAACTAACTTTACAAGAATTTACTAAACTTTCAATAAACCATTAGACATCAGCAGTACAGTTATCCCAGCTATCCTTCTGTATACAGGAGGGAAAATATATATATGTATTTTCCCTTCCTTTTTTCTTGCCTTTTCTCCTTTCTCTCATCCCAGTTGTTTCCTCTTTTGAGCAATTTCTTTCGCTTTCCTAACATCTATTGTACATTCTGGGTTCCACTTACTCTTTCATGTTCTTAGGGAGACAAAACCATGTCTAATCTTGCATTCTTACATCTGGTAATCTGAGCAACTTCGATGAAGATAAAAATATGTAATATAACAACCAGTGTTACTCCCTATCATTTTATTCTGAAACCCTCTATCATTCTTACTGTTTTCGTTTTGTTTTGTTCATGTCTATGTTGTTGGCATTTTGCTATTGTTCTTTTTTAAAATTCTCTTTAAAAGAAAAAAGAGAATTTGCTACACTTGACACACTAGTTCTCAGAGTAGGCATGAGAAGGCAAGTTTTCAGGGAGAATGATAGCTGATTTTGATTGGGGAAGGAGACCCAAAGACACAGGTCTTTTGAAAATGTCAAGGAAACCAAAGGATGGAGGAAAGGGAAAGGGAAAGGGATATAAAAAGAACCAAGATACGTTCTGTACACACACCAACTCCTCATGATGAATGCAATCATTATGTACTGCAAACACATACTAATAAAAGTAAAAGTTAAATAAAATCTCAGTAGGATCGATTTCAGCTGCTGTTGGCCTGCTTCCTTCCAATGAATATCCAATAAGCATTTCCTTCCTGCTTTTCCCATTTGGCCAACAGTTCACATTCTTACAGAATGCTTGCAAAGCAGAGCGCTCTTCGGATGCTTTGGTATCTCATGAATAATTCTTCTGTGCTTCATCTTCTGTCTTCATTAGGTCTGCCTTCTGAAACTGAAAATAAGTCAAGAACTTTGAAATATTAAGCAATTCAGGTGCTGTTTTTCCAGAGTGTATATAACGATGTAATATTTATCAGCGTGTACAGAACATTGCAGATGATATGCATACTGGCAAGGTGTAGATGTGATAAGTTATAATCAGTAAAGAAGAAAAATGTGCACAGAAATAGATCATTAAGTGCAACCTCTGCTGTTCTCACATTTCTCTTTCCACAATATGTTCTTGCAATCTTCTCTTGCCAAGGATGCATTAGAAATATTCATAAGTCTTCCTCAGGCAATGTTTGCCTGAAATGTTCTTCCTTTCCAAACCCAAAAAGATTTATCTCAGTTTAGGACCTTTGATGTCAAGCGGCAGAAGCTTTCCTTTGTAGGTAAAGGGAATTATCATTTCCATTTCCATTGTTTTTGGTTTCCAACATTCCAAGAAATTTGCTTGGAATTGAAATGTTACATCCTTGGTCTTATGAAAGATGATATTTTTCATTTGTTCCACAACACATCTGTCCCGTTCCTCCTCCAACACCCCACTATGAAAAGAGTAAATTAAATTGGCTCAGTTATTTTTGAGTTATGAGACAGTGAAAAATATATATTTTCCTCCTAAGAATTGCTTGAAGCTTTATTTGCACTGGTTTAACTCAAAAGTAGATATAAACTTCACACTTGGCAGTATTGCAAGAGGAAAGAAAATCAAACCAAGTTTTTAAAAAAATCTTTTACACTCTAAAACTTCAAACAATATATTTTGTTCTGAATTTTTATTATCCAAATATATTATATAGATTTTTTTTCATAAAACAAGCAGGAGTTTCTTAGGAGAATATTGTAACTTTGTTTACTGTTTGACTATCTGCAGTAAAGAAAATATCCAGAACCCAGGAGAGAAACAGAGTTGAGCAAAATTTATTCTTTGCTTCCAGTAGAGTCTAACATGGGACAGAAGATTATTCTCGTACAAAGAAGCGGTGTAAGCAAACATCGTGGAGGTTCAGTGGAGGGAGATATCCCAGCAGGCCTGGAGGTTCACAGTAACCATCCTGTTCCAAGCAGCCATTATCTATTCTTTGAACCCAAGCAATAGTTTCTTGACAAGCGGATTTCATTCCTATTTCCTTTATTCTGTTCTTGTCCAGTGCCCAGATAGACTTTTCAAAATGGAAATTCAATCATATTGTGTCTTTGCTTAAAAACCTCTGGTCGTTTTCCACTTGCATTTAGAATGTGTGTCCCATTCTTCTCTGCAGCACACAAGGCCCCACAAAGTCCAGCCAGTCCCACAAGTTCCTTAAAATTGCCAGGCTGCTGCCTCTCTGTGTCTTTGCCTCTGCTGCCTCCTGAAATGCACAGCTTTCTCCAAAATCTTGCCTTGATTTGTTCTTTTACATAATTCATGTCATAGGTCAAATCTTCATGTACAGTGCTGAAAGCAAAGCCTAGCTCATACTAAATCTCGGAGAAATGTTTGCTGTGGAGGATTGTCCCGTGTCTTTTCAATGCTGAGCCTTTTTTTGTGATAAGGTATTACTTGGTGTTATCATCTAGCGCTCTACAATACATAATAATTTTCATTTATTTGTCTGCTTATTTACTGTGTATTTTGCTATTACATAAACATGTGAGGGAAAAACTAGGTCAGTTTTGCTTTCAGATTTCTAGGATCTAGAACTATGCTGCCATACTGTGGGCATTTAAAATATGAAACATTGGCTTTTTGTTTAAAAATTACCTTATGAAATTTTGATTATTTCAGCTTGTGTCAAAGTGAAAAGTCACTTTAGACAACAACTTGCACAAGTTACTTTTATCTTGGCTCTAAAATGATATTATTAGTGGAAACAAAATGGTAGAGATTTCTTCTAAGGGTATTGATGCAATGGTACTGCTGTGAAGACCACTCTTGACTCAGTTTACCTTTATAATGAGCCCATAATGCACATATCCACCTTCCAATCTACCATTAAAAAAAAATTTTATGTCTCTGGGACTGGAGGGTTTGGGAAAGATTAGGTCTTAATTCTTATAACTTTTATATTTCAGGGATGATGATTTTCATATTGAACTGATTTTCAGCATTTAGAACTATGTCAAAATATAGAAGCAACTCAGCAAACAGTTGTGGAATGATTAAAACAATAAAAACTTGGGGAAGATTATAGAAATGAAGAAGTATCTCTGAGAATATTACCAGACTGTTAGGTCCCAGCAAAAGACACCCTTTTCCTTGGGAATAGGAGACAATAAAATATTGAAGACTACAGAGCATCAGTGATTCAATCACAAAGTGGGAAGACAGAACTGAGTTTAAATTCATGTTCTGCCACTTTTGGCATTGGGAAAGTCATTCATTATGTATGTTCCTGGAATTTCTGACTTTTGTGACAAATTGGTCCTGATTTTTTCCAGTGGGTGTATCTTCAAGATAGCTTCAGTACCTTTTTAGCTATGTAGATGCATATCATATTGTTAGTGGTTCTGTATTGATCACAATGTACCTCTTAACTTTTCGGAGGCTACACAATTAGCATTACATTTGCATAAAATATAGGATCTTTGCATAGCTCCATTTACACTACTATCCATACTTTGTGCTCTGCTTATCTCTTATATTTCATCTACACACACAATAAGTTCCCAAAATGTATTTTTGCTTCCAATAGTCCTACTTTAAAGAATTAAGAGGAAAAATAATTTTTATGTTTAGTCAGGTATTTGCTATATCTGGTTCTCTGTGGTCTTCCAGGAGGATCCAAAATTTACTTTAGTCTCATGTGCCTTCCCCTAAGTAACTTTCTGAAGAGGTTCCTTACAGTAGAAATGCTCTGGTGATAAGTTTTCCATGCTTGCTGTCATGTAAAGGTGCCTGCATGCTGCCTTCCTTCTTGCTATAGACAATGTGAAGGCCTCCACAAACCCTGTATGCCATTGCTCTACCCCTAGTGGAGGTGCATTTGTGGTGAGAAAGCAATGACTGTTAAATGGGGTCCTATGTATAGAGTGCTTACTCGTGAAATGTGTCCTTGTCAGAAGAAACACCAGTGTTCACTGTCGCTCTTCCTTCCACTCTTTCCCCCAAAAAAGGCCACGTTGACACACAACAACTACACACAGCCCAAGCAGAGAAGCCTCAGCAACAGTGTTGCTACCTTGCACATGTATTTCCAACCTCCAGAACTGTAAAAATATAAATAAATACATATCGCTTGAGGCACCAGGCTGTGGTATTTTGTTATGCAAATCTTTATTTTTCTTTATTTTGTATCAGTACGTGTTTGCTATACATAATGACACATTCACTCTGGGAAGTCGCTCCATATGCATCACACACCTGAATCCCTTTGTGTCCTCTACCCTCCCTCTCCTTCTAACTCGTTGTGCCTTTCCCACTTGCGAAAGCTTTATTTTCATCATTCCATTCCTTCGATTCTTTTCTCTTTTCAGCCCTTTTTCTTCCCTTCTTCCCCTCTTTTGCTTCTTCCTCTATCCATTAAAAAAGATCTTACTACTTTCTATTTATTTTTTATCTTGTTGTCCTTAAATATATATGTATATTTCTATATAAGTATAGAGATATATAAATTTATATACATATATTTCTATGTATGTGTTTTTATATAAGGAATACCATGTGATATCTGAGTGGCTAATTTATTTCACTTATGGTGAAATAAATATTATGGTCTCAAGGTATATCTATTTATCTAAGAATACATCAAGTTTATCTTTGCATAGGGGCAGAATAGTCCTGCAATATGTATAAATACCACATTTTCTGTGTTCATTTCTCTGTTGAAGGGGATATAAGCCATTTCCATGACTTAGCTATTATAAATTGTGCTATTATAAACGGGGTATGCATGCATCCTTCTAATGATTTTAGTTCCTTCCAGAAGATATCTAGAAGAGGAATAACAGTCAAACTGAGCTGTTAGTTTTTTGAGGAATCGCTATATTGATTTCCATAATGGTGGTACTAGTTTGCAATCCCACTAACAGTGTAGAAGAGTTCCTTTCCGCCATGACCTTGCCAGCACTTACTATTTGATTTATTGATGACAGCTATTCTTTCTGGAGTAAGAGGATGTGTCAGTGTTGTTTTAGTTTACATTTCTCTAAAGGCCAGGATGATGAACATTTTTTATGTATTTGTTGACATTTGTACTTCTTCTGGGAAGTGTCTATTCATTTTGCTTGCCTATCTTTTGATTTTATCTTTTATTTTAGGGGATCTAATTATTTTAATTCATTGTATATTTGAGATATTAGTCCTCTGATCGAAGAATAGCTGGCAAAATCCTTTCCTGTTCAGCAGGTTGTTTCCTCACTCTGTTGGTCTTTTCCTTTACTACTCAGAAGTTTTTAAATGTGCTATGATGTCATTTGTTCATTCTTGGTATTCTTTCTATGTACCACTGGGGATTTAGTGAGAAAGTCTTTGCCTACATCTATGTCTTTATGAGTTTTAACTATTGTATCTTCCAACAGATAGAATGTTTGTCCATCTAGATAGATGATCCATTTTGATTTTAGTTTAGTACATGGTGAGATAAAAGGGTCTAGACTCAATCTTTTACATGTGACTACCCAATATTCCCAGCACCTCGGTCAAAGGTTTTTCTCTTTTGTATTTTTTTATTTTTTTGACACTTTAAACATATCTTTCTTTCTTTCCTCTTCTTTACTTTTATTTCTGATGAAAAATCAGCAGGCCTTCAATTTCTTGCTATCCTGCATGTAATGAATTTCCACAGCTGTAAAATTTTCTAAAACTTCTCTGTACATTTCCTTGTCAGTTTATCTATGTTATTAGTAGTATAGTTTTCTTTGTATTTATTCCATTTGGAATGCAGTAGCCTTTAAAACTTGTAAATGCACATTTTACATCAATGTTGGGATGTTTTAGGTTATTATTTCCTCACTTATTTATTCTGCCTCACCCTCACTTCTCCTCCAGGGCTCCAAATAAACAAATGATGGGCATTTTGATATTATTCCTCTTGTTTTCATGTCTTTGTTCCCTTTTGGTCAAAAGTTTTTTCTCTGTTTTAATCTGTTAGATCATTTTTATGCACAAATATTCCTGGACACTTTCCTTTAGCAACTCCAAAAACCCATCAAATAAGTTTTTGATTGCTTTTTTCCTTGTACTGTTATTTGGTTCTAGAATTTTCATCTGGTTCTCTTTTATAGCTCGTGTTTTTATGCTCTAATTTCCTGTCTTTTGTTCACTGTAAAAAGACAACTCTATTTGACTGAAGATAGCTATAACATCATTTAGAAATCTTTGTAAACTCAATAAAACATCTGGATTATTTCAGAGATGATGTCTGGGAATTATCTTTTCTCTGGAGAATAAATCAGATTTTCCTGGTTCTTTGTGTTTTGGATAGTTCAAAGCTGCAGTCCATATATTATGTAGTGGATTCTGTTATATCTCCTCAAAGATTATTTCTTTTTTTGTCTTTTTCTTTGTTTTCCTAGGCAGTAGCTCGAATTTTGGTCATTTCTTTTATCTTAAGCTAAAAGTTTTCCTTATATTTATTGTTAAGTAGAGATTTGGGTGGATTTTGTGCATAGAATTTTACTAGATAGTCTAATAAAACATTGCTACACCAGGAGTCAGCCAGAGGTTTTGAAATAACATTAGGGGTTTATAGTTGACAGGTTGTGGGAGGGATGGTACACAGAACCAGGCAGTACCTATTTATTTGCTGGTTATAAGACCAAAATAAGTCTTGCAGGCTATTGATCTCTTCTTGCTTTTCTGTGGATGTGAGCCTTCCAAGGAAAGCTACTTAGGGAATGTTGAGCATATAGGTATGTCCCGGTGAGCCTTTGCCAAGATTCTTTTATTTTCCCTATAAGGACTCTGTGCTACAATTTAAATAGGTAAGGTGATTCCAGTACTTCTAGAATCTGTGGGCTGAGCATTTGATGGGCAGGGGTGGAAGGGCTATGAGAAGTAGAACTTTTCAGGTCTCTTGTTGATTACAACTATACACGTTTAAATGCACTTCTAATAAATGGTCCTTCAAAACCAGATATTTTGAATATACCTAGGATTTTAGAGTGGTCACTTTAAATGTTTTAAGCAACCTTGTGGTTATCAATAGAGTTTAAGCAATAATATCTGCTTCAAGAGTTACCTTTAGGTAAATAAAAAAACTTCCTTAAATAAAAGAAACGTCGTACAGCAAGTCCTTAAAAACATTAATGTTTCTATCAAAAATATAAAGAGTAGTACATACTCCCTGAAAATTGACCATGGTCAAAGGGCAATCAATAGCTAGTGTCATGCTTTTCTATCACTACAGTATGCTGCTTTATCCATGGGGGTTTTGTTGCAGTTGTTTCAGTTGATGCATAAAGCTATGATAGTCCCAAACTCTATGTATAATCTGTTTGTTCCTATATGTCCATACATATGGTAAAATTTAATTTTTTATGTGACCATGAATTATAATTTGAAAATTCATTTTCCATTTCAGATGTTTGTGAAGGAAAGTTCCAAACTTACAAGAATATCCATGATAAATAACTGTAATTAATACTACACAACATAGACAAAATATAGCAAAAGCACATTTTGTTTTCACTTGTCAAACTGTAAACTATATAATTTATAATAGTGATTTTAAAGTAATCCCTGGTATTTTGATTTTACATAGCTAAAAAATGTAAACAAATATCCTGTCAAAATGACTACTAATGATCTCCAAAATCAATATTTGAAAGTAACAAGTTTATACTCTTTTTCTAAAATTATAACTCCAAGTACAAAGTTATTCCTTCTCAATGTGTTATAAATCACTTCTTCCTGAATCATGTACTGGAATTTTCCACTTAATAATTTCAAATACTCTTTCATAGCAAACAAATAAAACTTAGATTTTTCTACGCAAGTAAAAAACAAAATGAAGTTAAAAAAATGCCTTTATTGCAGCATGGAGAAAGCCACAGAAAGAAAGAGAAATGAAGACCTTCTTAGGGCCTAGTCAGAAGAACAATGGCTACATAAGGCCAGGCTGGAGGTGGGGTTTAGGGGGCAGTATGTATAATGGCAGGTAGTGATTGGGCAGGGGGTAGGGAAAAGGAAACAGGATGTTGTACAAAGGAAGTAGGAAGTTGTAACTCAACCAGGGAGGAGAAAGGTAGAGCTTGGCAAATAGTCTCCTATGGACCCACCATATTGGCTCATGGCCATGATGACTCAGTAGAATTTTTATTTGGGTAGAAACCCATCAAAAGTACAAAAGTTAAACTGTGATTAAGGAGAAACTACTGTACTGCTTTAATTTGTGTGCTGACCTCATTAATTAATTAGTTCATTCATTCATTCATTCATTCATCAGTTATTTACAAATACCATGTTCCAGACACTGTGATAAGTACTTGGGACACAGTCAGGTGAACTGAAAAGTGATCCTTTTTGTGATGGATCTTACACTATAGTAGAACAGAAATTAAACCACAAATCAATCATCACTTAAATGTAACTGTAAGCCAGGCATGGTGGTGCATGCCTGTAATCCTAGCACTTGGGAGGCTGAGGCAGGAGGATCCTTGTGAGATTGAGACCAGCCTGGGCTACAAAATGAGCTCAAGGCCAGCCTGAACTGCATAGTGAGACCCTGTCTCAAAAAGACAAAAAACAAAAAAAAAATAAACAAAAAATGTAATTGTGAGCAAGATTTGAAAGGTCATACACAAGGTTTGCATTTCCCAAGTGGGTCCTTGGAATATCCATTTTGTAAAGCTTCACTTCTTGTAAGAAGTTTGAGCCTCTGGTTTGATAGATTCCTCATGGAGTAAAAAATAAGGGCCCAGCTGGAGAGACCACATGGAAAAAATGATCCAGCAGAGCTCTAGTTCCTCCTATTTCCAGTGAGGTGGCCAGCATTTAAATAGAGGCATCAAGCACCCCAAAAACCAGAACAGGCACTAACTGAAAATGTATCCGGAGCTGATATCATGTAGCATCATGTTACCCACCCAGGCTTAAGGAATCCATTGCCCCATAGTTTGATGCAATGTTGGTGATGACCATTTTACCCGTCTAAATAGTCAAGCAGCAATATATAAGACACATGTTGAATTCTAGTGAGGGCAAGAATTGCATTCAATTCCCTAGCTACAAAAAAACATAGACATGATGAGCAAAGTCCATACATCAAACTTTCCATGAGAGAGAGTTTTGTATTATTGGACACAGGTGCAGAGCTTCACTCTCTGCAGAGCAGGAAACTTGCTGGAAGTTTTCTGGAGATGGATGCAAGAATCATGTTAAATGTTGACTTTCCTATCACCAAATGAGGCCTGTTATATTTCTAGCAGAGGCCACTTTTGAGTAAATATTGTCAGACGGAAAGTCCAGGAAGCAGGCATGTTGATATAGAGCAGATACTCTTTCATTGGCCCTGGGTGTTGTTTAACTTGCCGATTTCACATAATATCCGTGTTGATAGGCTTGAAGAAGACCCATTCTGTAACGCAGCAAAAGAATCAACAGCCTTGTCTATTCAACACGTAAGCAGCCTAACTGTGGTCTGTACACTGGGGATCTGTGAGTCCTCTATTTCCTTGCAGTCCTCTGTGTTCTGACAGTGGGCCTACATTTGTAACGTATATAGAGAGAGCTCAATTTAATGACAGAGAAACAAGGACATCAGGAGTCAGGACTTCACTGGTGATAGTAGCTCTGCCACTTCCTTACCAACTGTGTTGCTTTATAAAAATGGCTACAGCTCTTTTCTCCCTGGTTTTCTTATTTGTAAAAGAGGAACACCAATGCAGGCCTCATCAGGATGGGTTCAAGGGTAATGATTCAGTGTACTAGTAAGTAATTGACAGAAGAAAGTAAGTCCACAAGCATTTTTATTTTCAATCTTGCAAAGTTCTCTCTCCTTTAGTTTAACACATAAATGTTAACAGTGCTTTCAAAAAGTCAGTCTGAAATATAATTGCCTATTTTACTAAGTAGCAATTTTGTAATAATTACAAAAATAATTCCCTTTGCTGCTAAATGCTCGTCTACATGGCTTTGCTTGCCTTTTAAT
The DNA here is from genome assembly GCF_000276665.1 of Chinchilla lanigera. Taxonomy (NCBI): domain Eukaryota; kingdom Metazoa; phylum Chordata; class Mammalia; order Rodentia; family Chinchillidae; genus Chinchilla; species Chinchilla lanigera. Next base: position 28,073,586 of record NW_004955405.1, on the reverse strand, counting down.
TGTCTGTCTGCTAAAGTGGGGGAAGAGCATTTTGCTTTTGAAAATAAAGAATCTCAGTTCTTTTAAAAGCTATTTAGCAGTTTTAAAAATCCATTTAAATGCGTGCTAAGTAAACTAAAGAAAATCAAATGTTTATGCCACTTCATTAAGGCACAGTAGTTTCAAATCAAACTCACAAAACCATAGTTCGTTTGAACCCATTTTTGCACTAAGCTTTCAAATATCTGTTTTCAGTTCTAAGGAAGAGAAAAACAGAGAGCATGAGGAACTGTCTATTGATGACATTTCCAGCAGCTAATTTGGGGGTTCTTAGCTATATGGCATAAAATATAAACCACTTTCAATTTAATGTAACCTTAAATTCTTCATATATAATCATTTCATACAGCTTGAAAGGGCTTCTTCTAAAATTCAAATTATGCAGTTTATTTTCTGAAACTGCTATCTTTATGAAGTGAAATAATTTTCTGTGGTGAAAATTTATTTCAATTTTGTTTAAAATATCAGTGATTTTACCAGGTGTGGGCCAATATATGTTTTAAAAGCAGCAATTCAATGATTTGTAGATGGTCTTGGTTGCTTCTTTAGGATAATATATCTGGTACTTGAGATTCTTAACTCATTGCACTTCGGTAACATAAATGTGATTCATCAAATAATACACTCATGCACCCTAAGGATACATGTAGTATTTAAACATTTGCAAGCAGTCAATATCAGTGTTCTGAAAGACCACAATTATGATCATTATTTTATTCAAGTGATTTCAAAGGAGAGAAACATGAACTATCACTTTTAAGAATTTGATATTAAAGAAAATACAAGAAAAATAGAAATATTAAGATTATCTCAGGTTTTTAGACACAGTTTGCAAAATGATCCAATGTGTTTGTTAAATGTCATCATTTGTTTTCTAATGATGTCTAAGGAAAGGGTGTACTCTGATGCTTTATAGAGAAATCATTTTAGAAATATTTGCATTTAGAACTTTACTTATTTTTATAATTTATAGAGCTTAAATCATGGAGACTGTCTACCTATCAACGGACTCATCCACCGATGAGTTTAATAGCTCAGTGTGCCCTTAGGATATAGGGCCTTGAGTCCCTGAGAGGGTACATGGAAGGGCGTATTCTTGGCCCAGTCTCCTCTTTCTCCATTTTCTCTGTTTTCTGTGCTGTCATAGGCTGAATGACTTTTCTCTGTTGTGCTGTTCCACCAAGTGTTTGTGTCCTGGAGCCAGTAGACTTTGGGCTGAACCCACTGGAAACCAGAAACCTAAGAAACATGTCCTCCTTTAGATATATGGGAGCTTTGCTTCTGTGACAAGAAAGCGACTAACACAGAAGTTTGTCCCAGAGAAGTGGGGTTATTGCTGTGGCTGTATCCCACCACCTGGTTTAGAAGCTTTTGGAACTGGGTTATGTGAAGAATTTGAAAAAGTTTGGAAGACAGGCTAGAGAATCCCTAGAATACCATCAATAGAGTCTCATGGGAAATGTGGACAGTAAAGAACAGGCTCAGGAGATTTTAGCAGGGAGCAAGATTTCATTGGTAGTTGAACTGGAGGCCACCGGTGTTATACTTTGGCAGATCATCTGTCTGTATTTTTCCCATGTTCTGAGACTTCTCAGGAAACTATGATTAAAGGTGGTGGACTAGTTAATCTGTCAGAAGAAATTAAAAAACAGCCCAGTATTCAGGCTGTGGCATGGTTACTGCTTGGTACTTCTAGCCAGATTTATAAAATTGGAAGCTAAGAGCAAAGCAGAAAAAATTGAATTTCTGTTTTGGCTCAGAAGTATCCACATGTAAGTTACATGCAAAAGAGCTGTTGGTGCTGAAACAAGTATTTTGTACAGGACTAAGAAGACAAATACCTCAAGGAAATCTCAGAAATCAGCAAGATCCCATTCATTCAAGGATCAAGGACATGAAAGTCTCAATCTTATTTAAGAAAAGATTCCGTGCACACCCTGCTCAAGAAGGACCTCCTAGAAAATTGGTCCCTGTGGATTCTTTGCATCATACCCAGCTATCCAGACACTCAGGAGCCTCTGCAGCCTTTATCCAAAGTGGTGGGACTGCTGCTCAAGCCGTGAGAAACATTGGTTTCTTGCATGTGGTGCTGCTTTTTCAAACATGCAGAATGTAAAAATTGTGGGGTCAACGATATTTCTACCCAAATTTTAGAAGGCCTGGAGACTGGCAGTGTACCCCTGAAAGTTTAGTATATAAAGTTTTGAGAGTGAAGCTGAAAGTGCAGCATAGACTCCAGGAAGTTAGAAATGCCAGGAATGTGAAATGTCCATAAAGAAAGTCACAGGTAGCAAGTGGAACCAGCCCTAGAAAGAGTCCATGAGGGCTATAACCACTTACGGTGTAGGTGTAGGGCTGCCCAAGCTCTTTGGCATTTACATCCCACTACAACTTTCCTAGGTACTGGACATGAAGTTACAGGACATAATGTTTAATCATCTTGGGTTTGGACTTGCTTTAGTCCCATTCCTTTCTATCCTCCTATCCCTCCTTTTTAGAATAGCAGTGTTTACCCTGTGTTATTGTGTGTTGGAAGTATTTAGCTTTTTAAAAATTTTACTGGGACTCATAGCTAAGAGTCTACTTTGTGATTCAGAGGACTTTGGACTTTGGGCTCTTCAGCAATTTGGAGCTGTTAAAACTTTAGTGATGCTTAGGGATGAACTAAATGTATTTTCCATAAAGAGATGCACATGCGCCTTTTGGAAGCCAGGGCAGAATGTTAATGTGTAAATCTAAAGTGTCGCCCCATAGGCTCACATGCTGGGCAGATGCTGGGATCCCCAGGCACTATATGCATCAGTGGATTCGTCCATTGCTGAGTTTAATAGTTAACTGTGCTGCTAGGAGACACGGCCTGGACGCTGGTGGTGTGACCTGGAAGGGTCCATTCTTCCCCTGGTCTGTTCATCTGTCCGTCCGTCTGTCTGTCTGTCTCTCCCTCCTTCCTGGCTGCAATGAGAGGAGCATCTTTCCTTACCGTGACATTCCACCATTCTTTTTCTACCTTGGAACCAGATAATTTTGAACTAAATCCACTGGCAACTGTGAACCAAATCAAACTCTCTTCCTTTAAATTGTGGGTATCCCGTATTTTGTCCCAGGGACAGGAAAATGGCTTACACCCTCTTCAAATTAGATTATGTAAAACATTTTCAGAGGAGAAAGAAAATAAGATGACTATGCAGGACAGATAGTATAATATGCTTCATACTTCATTTGAACTTGAATGTATAGTGCAGTATGGGAATTTTCTTCTACCCCACATTTCTTTCTGAGCATAAACTATTATCATACTAACATTAACCTAAAAACTCATATGTTATTGCCATAAAAGTAATTATATATATATATATATATATATATATATATAAAGTATAAACAAAATTGATAACCTATTTTCTTGTACAACTCCAGTAATAAAAATTAATTTAACAAAAACTATTGAACATCTACTCTTTACAAGACACTGAAATTTAGTGATATATTAATATCTTAAAAGAAAGTATTTTCCTCAGCAAGTATGTGGTCTATTTAAAGAGAAAGCCAGACACAAATAAGTGCGGAGTTCAAAATAAATAATGTAACTGGCAAATACACCTCAATATTGTACACGATCAGTATTGAACTGATAATTACAGCACTTCCAAATTGCTGCTCCTACACTCCCAAGTATTTCATTCAGTTCTGATCAGTTGACTTGTCTAGTGTTCCAAACTAAATGCTTCTGTAGCAGTGCCCTTCATAGGACTCAAAGTAGAGGTGTTTATTTTTGTTACAATCTCAACCCCCACTCTGATAAACCCCTGTTAGTATTATTCTGTCTTTCTTAAAGAGAATGAAAAGTCCTTCTCACTACCCTACCACCCAGATCCTCCGAACTCCAAATATATAATCAGTGAACATAATCTTTGGGATTCTTGCTCTCCTCACATCTATGTTTTTGTTGAAACTGAGCTGTCCCCTGGGGAAACTGCTTCTCTTCTAATGGAATCAGGCTATTTGTCTTTTTCTCTCATCATGATCCTTAGGGCCAGCAGGAGAAATGTGCTTTTCCCTCCCTCTTCATTGATGGTTTCCAAACACAGGACCCTGTTGCCTCTGCCAAAGCATAACTCATCTGAAACATGCACCATAAGGTTATCTTACTGACTCCTTCTTCTTGATTTCTCCACAATCACTTGTTAAGCCCCTCAAAGGAAGAGTCCTTGGTAAAGAAAAAAAGCATTGTTGCTATCATTGAAATCTCTCATCCATTGAGTCCTTACTTTATTTCATTCATCAGCAGCTTCTACCTGTTTCAATTCCGTCATTGTCCACTGTAGACAGTGATGTGCTAATAACAGTAATGTTTACTGAGGACTTTCTGAGTTCTGAGTTAGCTGTTCAGAGTGCCTTATATTGTACTAACCACAGCTTTATGAAATGCGGCTATTACTATTACCGTTTTACAAATGAAGAAACCCACATCCATTCATCTAAACAAATTTTTTCTCCCTTTTTCTCTTCCTTTCTATTTTTCTTTTGCAATTGATCCTCTGTTCCCTCACTTGCTTCTTTTTACTCTTTATCTAAACTTACACTTACTTTAGGATAATTAAACTCCTGTCCTCATATTTGCACCCAATCAGGTGAAGAAATCTGGAATAAATAACACAAATATTCAGAATAATTGTAATTCAAATTCACATTCTCAAGTGGATACTCAGGGCTGCTGGGTAGCCTATTATGTTTTCTGTGGGCTAAATTCCTATTATTCAATATGATTAACAGTAATGTCTGTATATTTCAAAATTGCTAGAGAAGAAAATGTTGCATATTTTAACCACAAAGAAATTTTCAAGGCAATAGATATGCTAATCATTTTGATTTAACTATTACACAGTGTGTACACCTATCACTTACCCAATAAAGATGGATAATTATTATGTGTCCATCAAATATAAGACATAATATGCTATCCAGAGGGAAAGTGTCTTATTTTCATACCAATAAGTCTATAAATATTCCTGTCTCTGCAGCCTCTGTCCTCTCCGATGGTTATAGAGCCTGTGTTCTTCCTACTCAGGGCCAGATTATGCAGGCTTGAGCAGAATCGCATCTTCTCAAAGATTACGCTCCCTTTTCTCCGTGGAATCACTAATATTTTATCAAATCTAAAGTGCCATAAATCCTTTGTTACACTATTCCTTTATAAGCATTTATTTTATTATCATAAAATAATACACACACAATTTACAATCTTATTCTACATGTGTGGTCCAGTGACAGTCACAGAACTGTCACTCGCTTGTGGAACCCTCACCACCACCCATCCTTAAAATGCTTCATCTTTTATAACTTCGCATCTGTACCCCTTAAATAATCAATTTTCATTCTTCCATTTCTCTCCCTCTCTTACTGTAGCAAATATCACCCCACTTTCTGTTTTTATGAACTTGACAACTAGGAAACTCACATAAGTAGAATCAAATACTTGTTCTTTTAGGACTAAATTTTTTCACTTTTTTCAAGATTTATCCATGCTATGGTATTTGTCAGAGTGTCCCTCCTTTTTGAGACAGAGTGATAAGCATTTTATATATGTGTCATATTTCACTTTTCCAGTGATCTGCCATTGAACATGCGGTTCTATTCTACCTTTTGGCTATTACAAATCATGCTACTTTGAATCTGGGTATACGTTCAATTTTTCAGGTGTATATATCCAGAACTGAAATAGGAGCATCACATAACAATGCTACACCTAATTTTATTTTTTGTGCAGCATTTTACATTTCTTTTTTTATTTTATTTTTTTTAATTTTAGAAATAAAAGGAGGAAAATACTAACAGATGGACAACGTTTTACAAAATAGCAAAGGATCAGTACAGATATTACAGAGTTACAAACAGAGTGGTAGGGAATTAACAATGCTTATTGTATTACATATTGATATCTTCAATGTAGTTTCTCATGAAAACACATATAGACATACAAAGCTAATCAACCAATGCCTCACTGACAGTTTCTTTCAGCAAGGAAATACAGGATAGTAGAACACCTGTGTTAACTATCCTGCTGTTATGGTTGATACATTGTGTCAACTTGGAGAATCTAGAGGTTTGACTAAGTGACTCAGCAGGAAGCCAGGGTGATTACTTTGTATACATCCTGAGCCTGTGGAAGAGGAGGGCATGGAGATTATGTGAGAGCTACACACCCCTTAGGTGGGGGTAGCCTGTTTACAGAGTAAGGCAGGGAAAAAAGCTGCTTGCCGCCATTCCTCCGAGTTTGCTCTGACTGCTTTGCTGTTCGGCTGCCATTCCCCCCTTTGCTCTTGTTGGTTTGCTACCTTCTGCCTTGGAGCCAGCCAAGTATGGACTGAAACCTCCACAAACTGTAAGCTAAATAAACCTTTCCTTCCTTCATTTTGGGCGTTGGGTATTTTGTCTCAGCAATGAGAGAAAAGTAACCAAGACACCTGCATATACATATATACAAACTTTTTCCTTCTTTCCCTTCTCTTTTCCCATATTCCAGTTATCCTTTACCTATGAGTGCTTTCCTATCAATTCCCAATGTCTATCATATCTCCTAGTTTAAATTAACTCTTTCAGGCTTTACACTAGAGAAACAATGCGGTGCTTGCACATGTATGTTTGATTTATTTCACTTATGAGTATGGTCTCTAGTTGTGACCATTTGCCTATAAAAGCCTCGAGTTTATCTTTCTTTACAGCTGAGTAATATTCCATTATATAAAAGTACCACAATTTTCTTATCCAATCCTCAGTGGATGGACATTTGGGTTGCTTCTACATTTTAGCAATTACAAATTGTGCTGCTATGAACATAAGTGCACATAATCACTGTGATATGATGTTTTTATATCTTCTGGGAAAATGCCCAGCAAGGGGATAGCTGGGTTGAATGGGACCTCTAGACCTAGTTTTCTGAGGACTCTCCAAACTGATTTCCACAGTGGCTTCACCAGTCTGCATTCCCACCAGCAGTGGAGAAGGGTTCCTATTTCTCCACAGCCTCGCCAGCATTTGTTATTGGCTGATTTCTTAATGCTAGCCATTCTTGCTGGGATACACCTAATTTTTTTTAAAGAAATACTATACTATTTTCCACCAAAACTGCAACACTTTCTATATCCACCAATAATGCCCAAGGGCTCAAATTTTTGCACATCCTATCACTTTTTCGATCTTTTATAAGAATGCATGTATATATACATATTTCCAGAAAGAGAAATGTATACATTTTCAAGATAGAGAATTTAACAGAGAAACTTTCAGTGCTGGATTTTAATGGTCATCACCTTTAATGCAAAGATATGTGGGATCAAAAGCCCACTAAGCAGAAAGAGAGAGCAATGGAATACATCATTTTTAATCTTGACTTAGAGTGGAAAAAGAATGGATGAAGAAAAGCTCAGGAATTGAGTGAAAGTGAATTTCAAACACTTTAAGTGGAAAATTGAACTGAATATTTTGTTGACTATTTAGTAAACAGTGCCCCAATATGACTCTTGAAAGCTGATAGCAATCTTCCATATTTTCTTTTGTGGATTATTAAATACATTCCAATTGCAAATTCATTCAAAATATGGGGGGCACTTTGTATCTTAGAATTGAATATATACAATAGTTATTTGTTAATCATTCTCAACACATAAACAGAGTACATCATTTAAAAATAAAAAATGTGTAACCCTATTTCTTTCTGGACCTAATTTCTTTGGTGATATATTTTTTCAAGAGTAATCTCTACAAAGCTGCTTTTTTCACTGCCGTTCATATTCTGACTTCTGTCCATATCACATATATTTTTCACCTTTTACTTCTGTTCACTCTTTTTTCACATAACACTAAGAAAACATATGCACATTAAATTGGATAAGACAAAATATAGAAGAAAAAAGTGTTTGATATGATCCACTGCCTCTCTCTCCTCTTGGAGTTTTGTTTCTGGCCATATAATTTCTGTATATGTATCTGAAAAATATGACATTTTTTGCTTCAAAGCTTAACATTTGTATATTTACTTATTTAAAAATATATATGGACAATTGCCCATGTCAACTTCTTTAAGTCTAACATGATGCTTCTATTATAATTTCTATGGCATAAATGCATATTTCCACTACTGAAAACAATTTAAATCACTTGTTACACCGATTATTTTCACTATTTCAATATTTCTAAGAACAGATTACTAGAAGTACAATTGCTAGATCTAAAAGGGATAGGCATCTTATTTTTTGACAGTTCACTGGAAGATACATTGAAGTACTTCTATCAGTTATGCTCTGAACAAAAGTTAAATAGGTTATTCTCCTCATCAGATCATTAAAATTTTGTACTATCTTAACATTTGTTAAACTCCAATCCTTCAAGTTATCAAATTTGCAAGCACTGTAATGCTTCCCCCTGACTACTATGCCATCTTACCATCATCTTCTGCTTATTTTCTACTGCAAAAATAGAGATAGGATTGCAAACAAAGTATACGGAGAAAACCACACAAACATATTTACACAATTACCTTTCATCACACTGGCCACAGCTGGTCTTCATGACCACTTCCACTACCTGGAAACTTGGAGAATTGTGAAACAGGATTCCCATGTTGTTTTAGATTAGTCCTTATTTGCATTTTTTATGTCTTGAGCTAAATGAGTATTAAATGCTAAAAAATAACTGAAATCATTTTCGAAGTCAGAGGCTAGTGATAAGTCAATAGTATAATTGGAACACTCTATAAAATGCCATATGACATAATATTATGCACAACATTTTAAAAGATACACACATTTGGTACCACAAGGCATGGGTTTCGTCTCACTTGCATTGTTCATTGGGCAACCTTGACTATATCAATAGGCTTCTGATTTTCCCTTCTATCAAATGATGCTGGTAGAACTCATCTTTTCAGAGGGGTGGAAACAAAATCAAAATGAAAGAGTGGATCTAGATTTCACTCACAAACACTGACATAATGGATGGATTTGTCTTCATTCCATATATATACACACATTAATTTTAGGGGCAGAAAATGTGAGTCTTCTAGGTAAGCCTGAACAAGAAATATAATATGATATATACACACTTATATTTGAAATTAAATATGTTTGATACACAGAAACTCATAATACTTCCACAGAAAATTTTAAAGTTGTTATAATTACTCCTTCGAGGAATTGAAATATTTATTGCTAAATAGAAAATGATCTACTCCTCAGGTACACATAAAAAAAATTTAAAAAAAAAACGAAAAAGCCCTTTCTCATCCTTACTATATGCCTGGTACAGTTCTAAATCCCTTGCAAATAATATAACACATTAAAACAACTTGAGTTCATGAATACTATTTAAGTTTTGCATAGCAGGAAGCTAAGGTAAAGAGGTGCATTAACTTGTCCAATATTGTAACGTTAAACAGGGGTAGAACCAGGATATGAGACCAGTAAGTCTGCTCCAGAGTCTCTCCTCACTGTCTGGGCTGTCTATTGCACCAGTTAGGATCAGGTTTAACTGCATGAAAATTATATGAGCAGTGGCCTAAGAATGTAGGACATTTTTATAGGTTTAAAAAAAAACCCCTGAAATCTGGAGGAAGGCTACGGTGGCTGAGCTATACAGTGCAACGGCCTCTGAGACCCAGGATTTTACTGTTTTGTGGATAACCTTTTCATCTAAAACTGTGTTTTTCTAACTCACAAGTGCATTCAAACAAGAATGGCATAAAAGGTGGTATGGTACTTCATTGCTTAGAAATGATCCCATTGCTGTGCTTAGTACCGATCAGAATCTGCACAGAGCAATAAAGATGAAATTGCTTTGCATATCCAAGTAAGCAGGGTTCAAATTGTTTGAATGATTATTTTGCTCTGTGACCTTGAACAAATTATTTTTAACTACTTAGAACCTCAATTCCCTCTTCTTTTTAATGGAAGAAATAATTCCTTGTTTTCGTTTTTTGAGAAGAGTTGGGTGGAATGGTCACTGCATGGTTAAGGCACCTGGTCCGTAACTATCATTGTTAATGTTGAGTGACTTTGAGCCCAGTGACTACCTCTTTTTATCTACAAGGCCCACTCCTTCTCTTCTGAATTGACAGATCATCTCTAGTGTTCTCTATGGATGTGGGTATACTTTCAGTTCTTTTAGTGTATATATCCAGTCTGGTCCTAAATGGATCTTGCAAGAACAAGAATTTGTTCTCTTGCATTCTGAAGTGAGGATAACAGACAGTTATTTCAAACTAGTCCATCATCCTATAAAAAGTATTTATAGAGCCGTTTTGCTTAGTTGGCTTAATTGTCATCCTATAATTTTGTTGTTGCACCAATATCATTCTGTTTTTTATTGCTCTTTCTCTATTTTCAGTTGCAAAACCTGAGGAAGGAAATTGGAAACATCTTTTCTATTTAAAATCCCTATCCTCTTGCTTTCTATTATCCAACTTATTCTAACAAAAACATAATGTTCAACCCAAAGAATCACACAAAAGAAACACTTTCTAGTATATTCATACTCTGAGCCACTCATCTGGATTTGCTCTGAAAGTGAGAAGCTACATTTTAATTTGTTCTTTGCAAACCGAGAGTCCCATTCTCATCTCCTGCTCATGCCTTTGTCTTCCTCTGAAGATTTGAAGTCAGGAAAAAAATGAGAGAAACAATACCAGCAGAAACCTTTGGCCTCTCATCTATTTCTCTTTTTTTCTGGCAGAAGAGCTCCTTGAATTTTCAAAAATGAACATTCTTGGATCGGATTATAGCATAAGAAGAAAGCTCCAAGATTATTCTTAGCAATAACCATAAATTGGAGATGGAGAGGCAAAGGGAAGTAAACAGAGAAATATTTCAGACTGCTTTCTGTGTCTTTCTTGAGGAATGAGAAATGTGAAAGGGAGGCAAGAATTAATGGCAGTTATCTTACGAAGTTATACTAGCAAGAAGTCTGGGCCTGCCACACGACTGCTCTTCTGACTTCTTTTATGCCTTTTGAGTAAAGTTTGAGCAGATACCTACTTATATTGAGCTGCTTTTGCATGCACAAAGTATTTTCTACTATGAAAGTATTGCTAGATGACTTGAAAAAGTCACACTCATGGTGGTGTGGGATAAGCCATCAGAACTATGGATGGAAGAGATCTCAGTCATAAAAGGAAACCTGGAGAAGTATGCAGGAAATATAGACCAAGGACAGATGGCTTAATTATTTACTGAGTTGGGAACCTGTCAACAGGAACTTAGAGAGGAGCTTAGCAGAAGATATTGAAGCATAAGAAGAATGAGTCTACCGCAGGATGTTGGAAACTGCTGATAGTAAATAGCTTCCAGTAGTAATGGTGCCTAACACATGGTCATGAGTGAGACTGGAACCGGATGCTAAACAAAATTGGCAAAGAAATCAAATTTCTTCTAAGGAAAGAATAAGCCTTTTATCTAACGAGTGAAACCTTTGGCCTCTGGTCTATCTCAGACAAACTTGACAGCTACAGAACACGCAGACAAAGACAGGGGCAAGGCCTCTGTCAGTCCACTGTCCACGATGTGTGAAATTACTTATAAATTATTCCCTGAAGGCTCTACTTCCCATTTAGATACAGAACACTGCCATATACATCAGTGCCTTTCCCACTCATGATAGTCCTAAGCTACCTGCTTGACAGTTTACCTAAACCCATAGATGCCAACTGCATTAGACTTTGGATTTTGTATGGCGCCAGAAGCACATGTGTTAAGAGCTTCATATCCAGCCTTTGGCCCAAGATTGGGATATGGTGGAACTTTTAGGATACAGGATCAGTGCAAGTAAGTTGGGTAACTGAGGGCCTGTCCTTGAAGGAATATCAAGATCTCAGAAGATTCCTCTCTCTCTGCTTCTTAGCTCTCATGAGGTGAGCAGCTCCTCTACTCTCCAATCTTTCTGTGAAGTGCTCTGCACCAAATGCAATGGGGTCTAGTAACCATGAACCAAAACTTCCAGAACCGTGAGCCAAAGTGAACCTTCCCTCCTTATAAGTTGATTGTCTCAGGCATTTTACCACAGTCATTGAAAGCTGACAAACACAAATTAGGATCCTGATCACTCAGACCCAGGTTGTCTACAACCATCTATGATATGCTGCTCACAGGACTGAATTTATTCTCCCCTTTCCTGTCTCATGTGTGAGACACAGAAGAATGGATCCCTGACTGAGTCATTCCTGTCAACTCTGACTATTGCATTATGCAGTTGTCTTCTTTGCAGGTGGCACTGATAGGTGGATCAAGACTTAAACTCAACAAAGGCAGGCATGGAGCCCTCTTCTTTCTTGTGTGATGCCCACTGACAACTTATTAAGGTGCTTCATGAGTAAATGAACAAATGAATCAGACTGGAAGCAGGCATTTTGCATATCTGCTCAGCTGTTCAACAGACATATTATTGTAAATGTTGGAGTCTCTATCATTTTTACATGACTTACATCAGGCACTTTTTTGGTTAAATAACATTTTATGGCCTAACCTGGGAACCCAGTTGATGAGTAAAACATTGTTTCTATGGAGAAATATATTCTGATTTGCAAATAACTGGTCTGCAAATGAACTTTGAGAACATAAACCATCTGCGTGTTGGGGACTGCTTGTCTTCAAGTTTATTTATTGATATTTTTTTTTCCCTGTCTCAAAATTTTTGCCACACAGGATGTGTCTTAACATGTTGCGCTGAGCCTTTTCTTTTGCTTTTGTTCCTTTTTTCCCATTTAAAAATGAATCTTCCGAAAGCCTTGGCCATGTGTCAATGCTGTACTCACAGGGATTAAGGATCAGCAGGGCTGCTGTGCAGCAATTCAGAAATCGAGTACATCCTGGGGATTGGCAGCACACAGCCTGCTATTGTGCAGCAGGGACCAGAGTTCCAGGAAAAGCATGTTAAATTTAGCAGCTGTATTGAATTGTCATCAGGGACAGGGTGGAGGTGCTTGGCTGCAATCGAGATCCATTTGGGAGTTTTACTTGAAAGTTTACTTTAAAGGATTCCTCTGTGGAGAACATCTTTCACCTACAGTTTTCTATAAATTCTAACCACTGTGTAATGAAAACACACAATTACATGCATGCACCTTCATGCTCTACAAACTCGCTTTCTTTATGGTTATTTTGTATGTAATAATTCCATTTAATTCTGTGTAAACTACCAGGCCAGTTAGTGAGACCGTATGGAGGCCATGAGTCTGGATATTTTCATTTATAATTTAGGTCTGTGGATAACATACAAATAAATCATTTTGCAAAGAAGCTGGGAGTGGAAACAAAGGAGTTAAGACTTACTCAATTGTGGTAGCAAAGGCAGATGCTTTTACTTTTTCTCTATTAGAAACTCAGGTAGATAATTCATGAAATGTAAACTAATAATTTTTTTCCAGTACTGAGAATCGAACTCATGACCTTGCACTTGCCAGGCAGGCTCTGTGCCGCTGAGCTAAATCCCCAGCCCTAAACTAATAATTTTGTATTTTGTTTGTATCCGATCCATAGTCTAGCCATGAACAACAGTGGAAACTTTAAAATGAAAGTCTTTCATGTGGTGAGCTGATCATGAAAGGAGAATAATTGGATAAGACAGTGATGGAATAAATGTGCACAGTGTAGCTGATCTCTAGTCCAGAGCTACTACATTGCTTTACAATGATTTCTCACCACATGAGAGTAACAAAAAACTTTTTCTATACCTACCTGTGAGACTTGAGTCTCTATATTTTTAAAACTTGCAGATGCCCAGGGAGCACATCTGGGATTAACTCTCTTACAATTCCTTGCCAGGTCTTCTAATGTCACTGAAAATTATATTGACCTATAGTATCATCCGCATACTTTTCAACCCCTTGTCAATTAACATGATATGCAGAATAAGGAAGGACAGATTTCCAGAGAAGTGGAAAGTGAAATTACAACCCTCACAAACAATCTAAGAATTAATCCCACGTTTAGTCTGTGTAATTGAGAAGGTGTACACAAAACATAACACTTGGGAAATTTCTGCTTTAGCATAATTTCCAGGTGTTTTGATGGGAATGCATAGGGATTTTACAGGAGAATAATCTAACTAACTAAATCTTCAGGTGTGAAAAATGATGAAATAAATATCAAAAACAGTGCTGGTGAAAGCAGTTAATCCAACTCTACATACTTACATATTACAAACTTATTTTATCCCTCTACAAAATTTTATGTATAATCATAAGCACTACTTTTAAAATACACCTGTACCCTAAGAAGTACATCAAACATGTCATTTTTGTGTGTATATTTTAAAATCATTTACCCACTTTAAATGAAGAAAAATATTCGGTATTCAAAGAAATGCAATACCCGTGTTCTCATTACGGAGCTCTGAGTACCCAAGGATTAATAAGTTACTTCCATTGTTCTTACAAAACTAATGATTTTTCTGTCCCATAGTTTTTTTTGTTTGGATTTTTTTCTTTGACTCCGATATATATCAACCATTTTTAACTCAGTTTAATCCTAAACAATGGTATCATGAATTAAGAGCTTCAAGTGCATAGTATAATTTCCTGTCCCATATTAAAATACATATATAATTATCATAAAGGAGAACATCTATTGATGTCTCGTCTAGAGCCAAGCAAATCACCATTAACGTTATACGTGTAGTACTTACAATCTTGTTCTTGAAGATACAAACTCTTAGAAAGTTCCATCTTTCTTCTACTACAAAACACCATTGAAATGTGCAAAAACTTTTCAATAAAATGAGACCTTAGTTGTTGATTCTTTGAAGTATTTCCTGTCAGTTTGGTTTTTGTTCATGAACTCTATACCTACCCCTATGTCTTCAAGACTTTCACCTCCTTTCTCTTCCATTAGATCTAGTATTTCTGTTTTAACATTTAGATCTTTAAGACATTTTGACTTTATTTTGGTGTATGATGATAGGCTTGGGTCTATTCTTAGTCTTCGGCATGTGGAAAGCCAGTTTTTCCAGCACTATTTATTACAGAGGCTACCTTTCTTCCAGTGAACATGTATGGATCCTTTGACAAAGATAAGTGGCTGAGTGTCTTTGTGGTTGTGTCTGCATCTTCCAGTCACATGTGTAAACATCGTATTTCCTCCTACTCTCAGAACCTGAAAGAGTAAATAAAATGTGAAAGGTACAATAGATATTGTGAAAGGGAAAAGAAACTGCTCAAATGGAGGGGGGCAACTGTGATGAAGGAGAGAAGAGGAAAAAGAAAGAAGGAAAAGAGAAAAAATATATATATGTACACAGGTGAGCTAGGATAATTGCACTACTAATATCTGTTGGTTTATTGAAAGGAGCTGTTAATGTGTCATTGTTTGATGAATCTTGCATGCCTATATCTGGTTATATGTGCAACCATTTTGAAGATGACATTGTGTAATATGACAACCATTGTTAATATCCTATCATTGTGTTTTGAAATTCTGTATTGTTTTTATTGCTGTCTATGCAGTTTTGTTTATGTATTTGTTTTTGTTATTTTGGTTTTTTTTAAATGAAAAACAAAATTTATATATATATATATAAGGATAGCTGGAATAGCTATATTGCTGAAGTTTGTGGTTTATTGAGAGTAACAGTCAATGCTTAAAATTTTCTTTTTTCTTGACCAGTTCTGCATGCATGAATTTGGTAATCCGAATGGTCTGAAAACAATAAGCAGTATATGAACCACTGTTAAACGCCTACCATCTTGCTTGGTGAAGCTCTGCATCATTTCCAATTTTTTTTTTCTTACTTGTTAGTCTGTGATCGTTTGATCAGTCTTACATTCTTATGTCTAGTTGACTGAGTAACTTATTTGAAGATAATGCTATGTAATATAGCAACCATTGTAATATTCTTTCATTTTGTTTTGAGGTCATGCACCATTTTTGTTGTTTTTGTGTTGTTTTGATTTTGACTTCATTGTCATTTTGTCAGTTTTTTAATTTTTAAAATAAAAAATGTAAAAAAAATACTATTGAAAGAGTACCATTGATATAGTAACATCCTTAAGGCAATGAAGAAATGCATTAGTACATCAATGATGCACAACGAATGTAACATTTAAATTCAGAAACCACGAAATGAAAAAAAAGAGGTGTATTTTAGAATCAATGAGATAGAGTAATGGGTAAATGTAGACTAGATGTAGTAATATCATAAAAAGGAGTGAAATAGTTAAAAATATTATCATTATGATTTTTAAGCCGAACTAAAGAAGGGAGGAGTAATTTTGGAATGGTGTATACTTAATACAGGAGTATCCCAGGTGATAGCTTCACTTAAGACCTTTGAAAAATATGAAGTGTAACCTGAAGGCTGGGTAAAATAAGAAAAATATGCTGTAAAAGAAAAGCACAAAGAAGGAGGAAAGCAATAGAATTAGAAGAAAGAGGAGGACAAGGAGGAGTAAGAAAAGGAGAAGGGGGAGGGAGCACAAGGAGAAAGCTAATGATAAAGATGAAGACAATGAGGAAAATGTCCCAAGACACTGGGAAGATGAATGAAGTCTTATCTGTGACTTTGTAGTCCATATCCATTGACCAATAATGAAAGTCCCTCACAAGTGACACTTGTTCTATGGGATTGTCAGTCTTCTTTTTGTACACTAGTCCTTTTCTCTTCACAGAGGAAGTGTTCTAAGATGCCTAGTAGATGCTTGAAACCGTAGAAAGTGTTTGTAGTGGATTGATAACTGGTGGTGAACTTATAACCCCCAGATGAACTGAGTAAGGGTGGTGCTGGGTGTGGGAGGCCCGCCTGGGAACTGTTGCCAGTAGCATAAGTGGAACAACTTGAGAAGGGGAAAAAGGCTGTTGGGATCTGAACAGGTGTTGAAGCTGGTAGAAGCTGTAAGGAGCTGTTGGTTGTTTTGGAGGAGCTTGTCATGTTGGCTTTCCTGATGAACTTGGCTGTTTTCATCCTCCAAGGAGCTTGGGACCTTGTTGGCACTGAGAATGGCTTTGGTTCACTTTGCGGGAGCTCTGGTCCTCACTTTGAGCATCGCTTCCTGGCTCCAGAAGGGAAGATGGTGCACTGCTGGTTTCCTGGAAGAGTTTGCTGTGTTGGCTTCCCTGATGGAAACTTGGCCATTTTGATCACTGGAGGAGCTTGGGACCTCACTGTTGCTGAGGGTGGCTGTGGTACCTTTGCGGAGCTCTGGTTCTTCTGAGCATTGCTTCCCGGCTCCAGGGCAGATCCCTCAGCCTGCTAGCACAGATCCTTCATCCTGCTGGCACAGACTTCCTAGATTCCACCAATGACCTTTGGGCCTTCACGGTGTAGATGCATGAAACAAGTCTGCATGAGATATTCTTATGGGCTCTGGGCCTTCAGGTGGACTCATGGGAGGCACTGTTATGAGCTCTAGGTCTTAAGCTGGACTCACGCAGGACATTATCGTGGGATACAGGCCCTCAGCGGGATTCTTGGTCTATAGTGTGTAGACAGATTTCCTGCATTCTCTGGTATATCATTCTTTGGGTGACTATAATAAATAATCTTGCAAACTATGTATCCTGTATTATATTGTTCCCCTTGCAAAATAAGCCCCAAACCAATCCAGTGTTGGATCATTATACATTCTTTTTCCCTGGTTTTGTGGCATTGTCACACAGTACCAGAGCAAATGGGTTCTCCCATATTTTATGTCCTGGTACCTCACTGGCATCATTGCTTTTGTTCTATAGAGCAATCATTAAGTAAAAATAAAGGTTCCTTGAACTCAAGCCCTGAAATACTTGTATACCACAGCAGTCTGACTTGATGACAGATGGTTACCAGTGGATTACCAGGTAGATAGTGTAGACATTGTGGATGTGCTGTAACTAGGATGAATCAAGTCCAGGAAGACAGACAGGGGGAGATTTTATCATACCACTCAGGTAAGTGTGCAGTTTAACATTATAAATTGTTTATTTCTGGAATTTTCCACTTATTATTATTGGAATGAAGTCTATTGCAGATAACTATAACTGCACAAAGTAAAACTGTGACTAAGTGGAGATGACTATTGCCCCCTAGATGGGGACTTATGGGTTTAGCTATTATATTTTTCATCACAGGGAAATGATAGTGCTCTTTCAGTTAAAATGAAATTTTCATTTTTAGAGATGATTTCATTTCTTTTTTAATAGTAAAAATGTGTCCATGGTGCCTAAATTGTGTAGGACAAGTCTGAGTATAGTCAAAGTGTATAATGTAGCTAAGGAAAAGTAGTGCACAAATCATCCATCATTCTTATATTCTGCACTTGAATCAAACTCTTCTCTAAATTAACATGCCACACATCTAATTGCAAGTTTATTTTTGCTATTTGTGTTGGTTGCTTTTCTCTCGGTGCTGAGACAAAATACCCAATGCCCAAAATTAAGAAAGGAAAGCTTTATTTAGCTTATAGTTTGTGCAGGTTTCCGTCCATACTTGGCTGGCTCCGAGGCAAAAGATAGCAAAGCAACAAGAGCAAAGGGGGGAACGGCAGCCGAACAGCAAAGCAGCCAGAGCAAAAGGGAGGAATGGCGGCAAGCAGCCTCTTTCCCTCCCTTACACTGTAAACAGGCTACCCCCACCTAAGGGGCTTGTAGCTCTCACATGATCTCCACGCCCTTCTCTTCCACAGGCTCAGGATGTATACAAAGTAAGCACTCTGGCTTCCTGCTGAGTCACTTAGCCAAACGTCTAGACTCCCCAAGTTGACACAACGTATCAACCATAACACTAGTTTTGTTTGTTTTTTGTGTTTGCTTTTCCATTTTGAGATTTTTTTCATTTAAAAATTAATCTGGGTGGTAAGAGCAGAAAAATCAATGTTTCTCTACCTGAAAATATTAGTATTCATTAATCTGGAAGACATTTTAAAAACTCAGCTTTAAAGTTACTTGCTAATTAAAAGAAGCAGATATCTACATAAAATGGAACCCAGATATCATAGGTAAAATGACAGATTCTTGCTTTGGCCTTAAGCTGGAGCCAAACCGATATTGCATACTACAAACTCCAATAGATGTATTTAAAGAGCTAATTTATCTTACGGAATTTCATTTTGGAGTCACTCTAAAACCCATTTAGGGAACTATTTAGCAGTTATTTTAAAAGGAAAATGTGCTATGCTGAAGTTAAGTAAGCACATAGGCTGCACTGTGGAAGCCGGGAGATCACTGGGATTTTCAGTGAGTACATGGCTTTCCTTTCGTTTATGTCACCCAGTCTGAGAAAACACTCATGTTGTGACTTTGAAGGCATTTACAAACATGTTCTCAGTGATGCTTACCATAGGTGGCAGTAGTAGATTGCTGTTCATTAACTTGAACTCAGTTTTCACAGCCGTATTGTATATTAACCTAGCGGGGATCCAACTTGACCTGGTTGCCAGGAAGTCATCAAAGACACACCACAACTGGAAACTCAAGATAGAACTATGAAACACCAAGTGAACTCTCTGAAATTGTGCAAACTCTTTTTTCTAATTTAAAAGAGAAAAAACAATATCAACAATGATACAGAATTTCAAAACAAGATAATAAGAGATTAGCAATGATTAATACACTGTGTAGTGCTATCTTCAAAGTAGTTGCTCAGATTACATGATATAGCCATGAAAAATTGATCATACAATGTAAGCACAGACCTTTCTTTCCAATGAACTTGTAGAAATTAGTCGTATAATTACCTTAGCTATCTTGTGTGTGTATATATGCTGCAGAAAACCAGTATCAAACCAAATGAAAGACTCTGCACTGAGGAGTTAGAAAGCAACTTTTATTATGCTAGTGGGCTAGAGAGCCCAGAGTGTTCAAATCACCAGAGTCAGGTTTGAGCTTAGTTTAAACATGGTTTGCAAGGAGGAAGTACAAAGCTGATAGCAGGTGATTACATGATTGGTTACATGCAATGGAAGTGTTACGTCATGCATTGTCGGGCAGAGCTGTTTTAAACAGGTTTACTTAAAAGGAACTGTTTATCCTGAGACAGGAACATTCTGGGAGGGAGGGGGTCTGAGAAGAGCAGGTCGAGTTGAAAGTGTCCTTGACTGGGCCAGTGTGTTCTTAGCATAAAGTATAGTCCTGGAAGGGAGCCAGAATAAAGCTATATATGTACAAAGCGACATATTTTAGGTTGAGAAACACAGACACTGCAGCTGGATGTGGTCAAGCTGACCTGGCTGGCTATGTAGAAGAAACAGCTGGACACAGACAGTGAAGGTTGGCTAGCCTTGCAGTCCAACTATGTGACAAGCAGCACAAGTGTAGTCACAGGCTATGAGCTGATTTCTCACTTTTCCTATAAAACGTCTCTAAGTTTGCTATTCTATGAGTTGCCCTTACATATATATGCATATATATATTTTTTTTTTTTCTTCTTTCTTCCTTCTTTTTTCCTTTCACAGTTTCTCTTTCCTTTTGGGCAGTTCCTTTCCCTTTCACAATATGTTTGTATTTTTTGTACCTTATTTACTCTTTAAGTTGCTTACATCAGGGAGACATTGTGAGGTTTACACATGTGAGTCTGAATTATTTCACTTATGAGTATGGTCTCAACTTGTATTCATTTATCTACAAAAGCCTCGAATTTATTCTTCTTTATAGCTGAGTAGTACTCCATTGTATAAAAATACCACATCATTTCTATTCATTTCTTGGTTGATGGGCATTTGTGTTGTTTACAATATTTAGCTATTACAAATAGTGCTACTACAATCATGGGTACATAGATCACTGTGCTATGATGTTTTTAATTCTTCTGGGAAAATGCCCAGAAAGGGAATAGCTGGATCTAATGGGTTCTATAAGAATAATTTTTAAAATAATCTCAACAATTTCATTTTCAAAAATTTTAAACTTTAGAAACAAAAACCAATTTGAAAAAACAACAAATTAGAGGAAAAACATCAAGTGAGATCCTTATTGAATAATAACTTTTTTAATCAAATTTTTTTCTCTGATTTCTAAAGAGAATTCCAAAGTTGAAGTCCTTGAATTACAAATAGACCATTAAGTTTGTATCTAGGCTTCAACTACCATAGTAAAAATATAAAAGAATAAAGCTGAAATAGTTCTTAGTTATTTTTAAATCTCATTACCTAGAAAGAAGAGTTTTTGGTTCATCTTTTGCTCATCCAGCCTTCATCTTTATTGTAGATAAGAATGAAGTGATTTTGGAGATCCCGTTTTGGGAATACATTAATTTTGTATACTTCGAAATCATAAAAGAGCCCCCTCCATATATCCATACCCACTGATCCTTTTCTTTTCTTTTCTTTTCTTTTCTTTTCTTTTCTTTTCTTTTCTTTTCTTTTCTTTTCTTTCTTTTCCTTTTGTTTTGTTGTTGTTTGCTTTTAGTTTGTGATCTGTTTACCTCTTCTCTATGGCATGGAATAATGGATTATAACTCTGACACATGCTTGTATCATTTTGGTTGATTTCCTCTCGTATGCAAAAGGCAAAATAAATGGAGCTAAATAGGGCTGGAAAGCAATAAGATGTTGAAAGCAAGTAGTTTGAAGAATTTGTATGCAAGGCATTTTCATTTTCATTTATCTCTGTCAATTTTCAATTGCATACAAGAATATACAACCCAGTTAACTATTCTATGAATATTCACGCTGGATTGTCTGTATTTAGAATCTGAAGAATCATGAGCATATTTTGATATAATGTTACATTTACATGTTTGTATAATTTTGTTTGTCTTTGAGTAAAAATAAATAAGTGAATGCATTATAAGATTGGCAAAATGCAGACAGCAGTGGATCATTAGCACAGGGGCTATGCTTTTCAAATCTAACTGATGATCAGAATCATCTTCAATCTCCAAAAGTTAGGACTCCACGTTGTACTTGATAGGAGGAGATCTACAGGACGGTGGTGATTTCTCACCTTCTGAGTATGTGTTAGCCTCTACATCCCAAGCATACCAGGCTCATCATATGATTGGCTTCAGGTTGCCAGAATCTCACTATTCTCATTGAACTAGTCACAGTATCCATGAACAATGTTCATTGGAAGATTGAGAAAATTAACTGAAATTACAGATCTTTCTCCTAATGTTCTATGAACAGTGTGATCTCCAGATACTTTTCTCAAGGCAGGAAAAGACACAGTAATAAGATTTCAACTGAACTTTCTATTCACCAGAAACATGGAAACTCTGACCATTAAGTGACTCAGATTTATAATAGCATCAAAAATGAATTACTTAAAGATGAAATGAAAATATATTGATAAAATTATATGCGTGAAACTATCAAGAATTGATAAGGGAAGACAAATAACTAAATTAATTGAGATTTGTGTGGACTAGAAGAATCACTATTGTTATGATGAAAACCATCCATTTTGGTCACTAAATACCAAAACATTTTTAGAAACTAACATGCTAAATCTAAAATGTTCAGGAAGGAACAAATAAATGGGAAGAGTCAAATAATTTTCACAAAAAATGTCATCAGAGGACTCTTCATATAATTTTATAGTATGCTATGATGCTACACTACTAAAACAGTGTGATACTGGTATATGGATACACACATATTTATAGATCAATGAGAAGAAATAGAACACCCAGAAATAAACACATATACAAAATGGACAACTAGACCAGGCATGGTGGTGCATGCCTGTAATCCCAGCACTCTGGAGGCCGAGGCAGAAGGATCACTGCGAGCTCGAGACCAGCCTGGGCTACAAAGTGAGCTCAAGGCCAACCTGAACTGCGCAGTGAGACCCTGTCTCAAAAAGACAAAAAGAAAAAAAAAATGCACAACTAAGTTTTCAGTAAAGATGGCAGGATGACTGGCATCTTAACTCATCTGGTTAGAACATGGTATTAATAAAGATACAAAGTTTAGTAGAGAAAGAATAGTTTCAAAAAGTGATGCTGGAATGAGTATATATCTGCATGACAAAAAATGAAAAGTTGAAATGAATCACAGATATAATATAATAAAACTTCTAGAAGAAAATATAAGAGAAATTCTCAGTGAACCGGTTAAGCAAAGATTTCTGAGGTAGAACACAAAAATTGTGAATCACAGATAAAAGTGATAATCTTAATAAAACTTAAAGAGAATAAGTTACTTAACATAAAAAGCTAAGAAAAACACTACAATAAAATATATGCAGAATGTATCTGATAAACAGTTTGTTACATGGAGGAAAACATTCCAGCTTTAAAAATGGACAAAAGACTCTAAGAGTCACCTCACCAACAAAGAGATACTGATGTCACATAAACTTGCAAAAACATGCCTAACACCATCAAACATTAAATAAATGCATGCTAAACTCAATATGAGATATCACTACATGTTAACTGGCCTGGCTTAGATTAAAAGCCATGCCATACTAGTTCTGATGAAGATAAGTAACTGGAGAAAATGGAGGTAGTTTATGAAATCAAAAAGTATATGTTTAAAATTTTGTTAATATATGCTTGCAGTGCATAATGATTAGATTCCCTGTTGGCAGTTGGAATATGCGCATAACACCCCCTAATTCCATTTTCACCCCTTCCCCATCTCTCTTTCCTTACTCCCACCATCTTTTGATCCCTTCTTCTTTGAGAAAAATTTATCTCCCTACTTCTTATCATCTGTCTTTTATTTTGATCTTTGTATTTTTGGTTTCTCATATAAGAAAAATCATACAATATGAAGTTTGTGTGTCTGATTTATTTTACTTAACCTTCTGGTCTCAGGGTGCATATGTACTCTCCTGTAAGTAACCCAAGTTTGTCCTTACTTATGGCAGCATGGAGCTCCGATATACTCATTATATTTACTAAGTATAAGGCTTGTGCATCCTGAAATCCCACTTCGAGCTATTTTTAAAGACAAAATGTACACAGGCAAGTGCCTTTGTGTGAGTATTTATTGTCTGTTTATTCATAAGATCCTAGAACTGGAAATACCTTCAGTGTTCATCAAGTATGGGACAGTTCAATAAATATGATATAAACATAACATAATATCATAATTAGGAATAAATAAAACAAACTGTAACTATAACTAACCAGACAGATGAATCTCTGAAGTATTATGCTGAGTGAGAGAAGTCAGGCCTTAAGGTCTTAAAAGTTTTATTCTTTAAGTAACATCTAGAAAAGCTAAAACTATGGTGAGTAAAATCACACAAGAAGTTTCCAGGACTGAGGATAGAAACATAATTAAAGGGAATGAGAAGATTTTGCCTCAGTGATGGAAATATTCTGTATCTTGCTTGTTGTGGCTATGAGATTATATACATTTGTCAACCACAATGGGAGAACTTTCTGCACAAAGGAGGACTGTGGTGAATTTTAATGTATCTAAATTCCCTTTAAAAGTGGAATAAATCGGACCCACATGTGTAAACATCACATTGTCTCCTGGTGTAAGAACATGAAAGAGTAAATACAACCCTAAATGTACAATAGATAATAAAAAAGGGAAAGAAATTGCTCAAAGGAAGGAACAACTGGGATAAGAGAAAGAACAAAAAGAAAGTACTAAAGCTTTATATATATATATATGGAACTCTGATATACTCATTATACTTAGCAAGTATATATATATGGATTGGTGGCATAACTGTACTGCTGGTGTCTGATAGTTTGTTGAGGGGAACAGTTAATAATTAAAAGCTTTTTCTATATTTTGACCAATTTTGCATGCTTATGTCTGGTAATCTGAGCAATTTATGTGACCACAACAATTTGCAGTATAACAACCATCGGTGAATTCCTACAATCTTGCCTAGTGGAACTATGTATTGTCTCTAATGTTCTTTTGAATTATTATTTTCTTATTCCCTTTAATGATTTGATCAATCTTCCATTCTTACATCTGGCAATCTGAGCAACTAAGTTGAAGATAACAATATGTAATATAACAACCACTGTTAATCCTTATCATTTGGTTAATCCCATATCATTTTTAATATCTTTGTGTTGTTTTGTTTGTATTTTGCAATTGTTCTTTTCGAGGGTACTATTTTCTTTAAAATAAAAATTAAAAAAGAAAAACTAAAGAAAAAAATTCCCTTTAAAATAAAATTTAAATTCTGTCTCAGTCAAGCAGACTTAAAAGCAAAAACTGAGGCAAGAAAAGGCAAACACGTATCATTATGGATTTCAATTCACAACATATATAATTTTAATTTTCTATGGCGTTACTCTAAACAGTAGAAGAGTCTGCAAGCAAGACTATAAAGCTGGAGCAAGCCTGAGGGTGGGGGAGGGTGGCACTGTGGCTTCAGAGCAAAAGATCTAGTCCAGTCTTAGGCAGAGCTTCATCTATGAAGGCAAGAGGAAAATTCTTGTGTCGCATTTTAGAAAAATTCACGACTCTGACACACTGCTATTCTTGGGGTCACCCAGGCAGTTCCATCACTTTTCGGATGTTTTGGGTATCCTACAATGCATCAAATCCAGACGAATAATAAAAACAACAGGGAATTTTGAGGAAATGTGCTTATTGTGTAGATGGATTCTCTTATCATTTCTAATATCAGTTTTTTTATGTATAAATTTAGTTTTATTTTAATCCACCCTACAGGGCTATCTAATAAGTAGAATGATGCATTTAGAAGTGTTCTGAGAGCCACACAACCTTATTCAAATGACATCATTATTACTAGTCTGAAAACTGCCCTCACCGAGTCCTGGAATTGTTTTATCATGCTCCTTGTTAGTCATAAACAGATTATTGTGTCAGTTTTCAATGGTTTTAACGTGATGAAAAGAATCTGGTAAATAATAAAAATGAGTCAAGGGATGGAGAAGCGGCACTACAAAGAAAGGTTAAAACGGTGGGAGTGAATTAATCTGAAGGAAAATAGAATTATTGGAATTGGCTTCATCACTGTCCTTCTACGAAGAGTGGAGGTCAGTGGTTAGTCATTAAGGAGTCACCAGCAAAATAGAAGAGACGTGCATGGAGAAGTTAAAGCAAACACAATACAGTATCAGAACTTCTTGAACATAACGTCAATTATATGCCGGCACGGCCTTCAAAAGGAAGACTTATTTGCTGGAGGCTGGTTTAAAAACCACCAGTAAATAAAGCAGAGTGCACATAGAGTGCATAGTCAGGGTGGGGGCGGCCACACCATGCTGACGCATCTGCCTGTTTTCACAGTGTAGTGGGTTGACAACTGGTGGTCAACTTAAAACCCCCAGCTGAATTCAGTAAGCGTGGTGCTGGGTGTGGGAGGCCCACTTGGGGATTGTTGCCAGCAGCATAAGAGGCAGAACCGGAGAAGGAGGAAGGGGCTGTTGGGAGCTTAGAGGGGCTGTTGGGAGCTGGCAGAAGCTGTAAGGTTGTTTTGGAGGAGCTTGTCATGCTGGCTTTCCTGATGAACTTGGCTGTTTTCATCCTCTGAGGAACTCGGGACCTCGCTGGCACTGAGAATGGCTTCAGTTCACTTTGGGGGAGTTCTCTGGTCCTCACTTTGAGCATCACTTCCTGGCTCTGAAAGGAAAGATGGTGAACTGCCAGGTTCCTGGAGAAGCTTGCTGCATTGGCTTTCCTGATGAGAACTCAGCCATCTTCACCACTGGAAGAGCTTGGGACCTCACTGTTGCTGAGGATGGCTGTGGTACCTTTTGGGGGAGCTCTGGCTCTTCTGAGCATCACTTTCGGGCTCCAGTGCACATCTCTCAGCCAGCTAGCACAGATCCTTCATCCTGCTGGCACAGACTTTCTAGATTCCACCAATGACCTTTGGGCCTTCCCAGTGCAGATCTGTGAAACAGGCCTGCATGAAATATTGTTATGGGCTCTGGGCCTCCAGGTGGACTCATGGGAGGCATTGTTGTGGGCTGTAGGGCTTCAGCTGGGCTCATGTAGGACATTTCCATGGGATCCAGGGCCTCAGCTGGATTCCTTGGTCTTAGTGTGTGGACAGATTTCTTTCATTCTTTTGTATATAATTCTTTAGGTGACTATTATAAATAATCTTACAAAATACGTGTCCTGTATTATATTGTTCCCCTTGAAAAAATAATCCCCAAACCAACACACACAGTGTGCATAAATATTACTGGTTCTAGGTTAAAAGTAACTATACAGGGTGGTCTGAGAGCTCAAGGTTAGCCTTATATTCAAGTTTCCTTTGCCTTGCCTGTTGTATATAATACACTCCTGTTAGAATCATTGTGGTTTCTAATTAGATTTCTAGAGAGAGATCTAAATTTAATAGTTAACCAAAGTAATTCTGTTATACAATAAAGATTGAGAAGTTACTTTTAGAAATAAATGACTAAGTATTCTGCCCCTACTCTATTCCCTTGAAATTATACATGTGAATAAGATTGCATACATTAAACTTTAGTCACATTTCACATATAATACTATCTGGGTCTCTGATTCCTATCTGATTTTGATGCTGTCCATAATATTTTATTTGGTAATTAATATTTAAAACTTTTTGTGTTAAACTAATAAGTGATTCTTATTTTCACTTGATGCTTTACTTGTTCAGTCAGGGAGAAACATCTTCCCTCCACTTACAATTCACTTTTCCTTATGTATCACAGACAGTTGGCTTTTGTAACTGCAGTGTGGAAAAGGACATTAGTAACAATTTAATAACTGTATAAAAATATTAGCAAGTCACATAGTTACCTTAAGATTTCTTTTTATAAAGAAAGATAATAAGTAAAACATAGGATAGGACCATGAACATATTCTGCATGATCATAAAATGGAAGACACATTTCATTACATAATTATCCAGACCCACAAACTATATGTGCTATGCAGGTGAACCCCAATGTAAAATATGGGCTGTAATTAATAACACATCAATATTTGTTCATAAATTTTAATAAATATATCACACTAATCAAAATGATGAGAGAAACCATACCTAGAGGGAGCAGGCATATGGGAACTCTATACTTTGGGCCCAATTTTTCCATAAGCCCCAAAGAGCTCTAAAATCAAACATCTATTAAATAAAGTGATCTGTAAATTAAATCTACTAAAATAAAGACCACAAAGATATTTCAAACTATCAGTGATGCTATATTATGAAATACTATTTATTTAAAATTTATTTACATTATTACTGTTATCCTTGTAATGTCATGCAGAACTGAGAAAACTCACAAATATATTGCATGTGTATGCTACAGATTGAAATTACATGAACTTCAAACATAAATTTTTGTGATTCAGAAATATTCTGTAGTAAGAAAAACCTGAATAATACTTGTATATTTTTCCTGATGTAATTTTAAGAATATGAATTACAAAAATAATTGAAGTGAAAATCTAGCAGCCTTGTTAGTGTATGACTAAGAAATATGACTCTTATTTTAACATTAAATATGTTACTTTGCTTAAAATTTTCTCAGAGCTAATACATAATTTTTATTTCATATAAACATAAGACAATAAATTTTGATTGCGATCATTACTTCAGGTTTAAATGAATTTGCATTTCTATAAGAGATAGAGCTATTAAGCTAAAGAAAATGAGACCATTATTTCCCCCAGCTGAGTTTTATGAGCAAAAAAAGGCTTGGTAATTTGTTCTTCTGATATAATATCTTTAGGGAAAGGAGAGGACCGAAACCAGTGGTTAGGGGAAGGCATGATACAACTTGGATACCTGGTGACAGGTTTGTGTTGTTTCCGTTACATTCTGTCTCTGATGGGTGCGCTGAGATCTACTCTTTCACATCAGCTCTGGCTTTTGCAGAAAATTTTCACCAGCTCTTGGGTCATGGTAGCTGTTTCTCTATCACATTCTTTTGTTTCAATCACACAGGGCAGACGTTCTAAGGCTAGTCTCTTACATATCCCTGCCTTCCCTGAACTGATTTTCAAGTGGGACATGGGTGACATAAACTAAAATCATAATGGAGACTAAATATTTCAGTCTAATGGTGGTAAGTGCAGTGGAATAGAGGCCAACGAAAGGGATATGTGATGCAAAGTGATGTTCGTGAAAATGTAGCGTTTGAAGAACATGAAAAATAACAGACTCTTGTTTCCATAGTTGTAGTATATTCCAGACTGGAAAAAGACCAAGTGCAAAAACAGTAATGGAATGCAGTAGTGCTGTGCAGTAATGGAAACATCTGTGGAAGAGCTGGAGCATAACCAGAAGTAAAGCGGTGGGATAGAAAGCCAGGAGAGAGGGGCGGAGGGACAAGTAGTTTGCAATAGAGTTTACTAAGAGAATGGATGACAGCCTTCATAGTCAATCTTGACAGCCACCTTGGTTGACTTGCCCAGAAAATTAATAAGGTACTCTTCTGGGTATGTCTGGGTGATCAGTGAGCACATGTCCTTGGGGTCTGTGTCTGATTACTGTCCTGACTTTTCCTTGTGTCTCCTAGATGCCATCAGCCTATCAGCTTTCTTCCACAGTGCCCATCTGCCATGATGTTCTTGATTTGGAGTTGGCAAGCCAAAGACTGAGAACTCTATAACTGTGGATCAAAAGTCATGATCCTTTCCTCTTTGAGGTTGTTTCTCTTGGGTACTTTCTTCAGAGTAACAAAAAGCTGAGCAATACATAGCCCAAACTGAAAGCACTAGAAACTGAAACAAAAACTGTGGTATTTATATTTCCAGATATCAGAAATGTGTGTAATCACTTCCGTTTCTACTAAATCTTATTTTCTTTCAGTATGAGTAGTCCTTTGACTATTTAATTCCACTATTGGGACAGCTTGCACAGAATTGCTGCTGAATGTAAGACTCTTGAGCAAGAGAAGGCTGTTTAGATGAACTGAGGGGATGAAATGTAAATAGATAAGTATGAAAAAAACTTTCTCAAACAGAATGGGCCAGGTGACTTCCTTGGTTGCTAAGTCCAGCTTCTGGGTTGGCTTTTGATACTAAAGGAACTTCAGGGCCTGATTGCAGCACCCTCCCCATAGTTCTCTTCCCTGTGCTTCATTCTCAATCCCCATGTAGTGAAAGTTCACTGAATAGCTCCAATCTGTATACTTTTCAAGAGTACAGAATTTTTTTTAAAGAGAGAGAAGAAACACTGGACTCTCTTCCTTGCCAGTTGGAGTAGATCTTTGTTTGGCATAGCTCATACTGACCCAAGATTAGTGAACAAGTTGCTGTGGCCAGGAGGAAGGGAAGTGAAGATTGAAGAACTGACAGTGGGGGCCCACTTCTAGAGCTACTTTCTCCAGGAAACTAAAAAGTATTCTACAACAACAGTGAAAAAGAGAACTGGATACATGACATAGTGGATGTTATCTAAGAGGAAGAATTTAAATGAATCCTAAAACTGTGGTTCTCAATTTTATTTTCTGTGCAGGGCCATAGACTGTGAAATCATAGAGGACCTCATGGTCTTCCAAACTAGCTCTAAAACAAATGCTACTTACATATTAGCATATTTCAGTGATCAGCAGGAATTATTATCCCTAAGGATGTGATAGTGTATGTAGCCAGGCGTGGTGGTGCATGTCTGCAATCTCAGCATTTGGGAGGCTGAGGCAGGAGAATTGTTGGGAGTTGAAGGCCAGTCTGGGCTACATATGTGAGCTCAAGGCCAGCCTGAACTGTGTAGTGAGATCCTGTCTCAAAAAGACAATACTGATATAAAGGTAAAACTTTAAAATAATACAAAATATAACTTTCTCTAATTTTGGAAGCAAGTAAGTAATCTATTGGAGATTTTATTTGTTGAGACCTGACTATAGTCTTTTTCCTCAACATTCAGCTACTATTTTATATCACTACTTTTGCATTAGTCTGTAAAGTTTAATTAAGAATATAACTTATTATTAAGGTACTATAGAGATGGATCGAACCCCATGTATTACTTTCCCATTGATGCATGAAAAGTCCCCAAACTTAGTGTTTTAATATGTCATATATTTATTATCTCATAGCATATGTCTGTCAGGAAAGTTGGTTTGGCTAATCTAGATGCTTTATTCTAGCTCAGGATATAGACTGGGTCTATGGTCACCAGTCACCTCAAAATTACAGTAAGAACCTCAAATTAAATCCACAAGTTGAGAACCCTCGTCGATCCCCACTGACTGGTCATAGACCTCAGTTCCTTGCCATGTGAGTCTACAGGGCAACTCACCTCATGGCAACTGGCTGTTCTTAGACAGCAGCTCTGAGAGAATGTAAGAGAGGCAGTCCAAGACAGAAGCCAGAGTCTTTCCTTATTTACTCTTGGGAGCAGCATTCCATGGTTTTTAAATCATTCTGTATGTTTGAAGCACGTCCTTAAATTCAAGCCACACTTAACGGGAAGGAATTATACAAGAATGAGAATGCCAGGAGGAAGGAAAATTTGAGGTTAACTTAAGACTGTGTATTATAATCTGGGTAGATCCTCTAACTACAATAGTGGGGACAGA
This sequence comes from Chinchilla lanigera, assembly GCF_000276665.1. Lineage (NCBI taxonomy): Eukaryota > Metazoa > Chordata > Mammalia > Rodentia > Chinchillidae > Chinchilla > Chinchilla lanigera. The sequence goes on along the minus strand of NW_004955405.1, from coordinate 28,042,200 downwards.
AAGAAGTCTTCAATAAGTACTTATTTACTGGCTACTATTTCCTTAAAATGAATGATATCTTCATAGAAAGCAGGAAACATTTTCTCAGTATTTATTCTAACGATTTAATTTAGAAAGGTGTCTATCTACCTATCATCTACCTGTCAATCGATCAATTTATCTTCAAATTGCTTTGGAATTATTTAGTTTTATTTATTGAATTAACATATCTTGGAATGTCTTCAGGGAGCAGAGTATGATTTGGATGTGAAGTAAGCAATGTGAGATAATTATTTTTCAAAAGATTATATGTAACAGATTTTGTTCTTCCTAACTGAATACTCTGAATACTATGATTTACAATACTTTAGCATGTTTGTTCTTCTCTTAGGTTTATTTTACCCTTAAATTTTCTAACATTTGTAAAGCTTACACAAATATCATTGGCATTTACTTTAAGATTTACTAGAATTCCTAGAAAATAGGCTTTATGAATTTTTATTTCACATTACAAATATTATCTACAGAAAAATGTACAGTTATATATGAAATTAGAATGAGAGTTGAGTGTATTTTCAAATCATTTCTCAATTGTATAGCTAATGAAAAAGATTACATGAATATTTTCCTCTGGCTTATTTTTTCTACTTCAACATTCACATGATAGGCACCTTAAGTGAGAAGAACAGGTATAGAGTAAGAAGTTGATAAATCTTGATTTTTGACAAATATTAATGGTGTGATATTGGGCAAGATCTCTTAGTAACATTATATAAATCTGAAAGAAACACAGTATAGTTTCATAGCTGCGATGACTGGGTAAGATAAACATACTAAGCATTTTACAAATTGCCAAGTGACATAGAAGTATTACAATTAAGTACTCAAAAAGACATGAAAAAACATAAATAATGTCTATGATGCTATGATTCTTTTTAAAAAAGATTATTGAGTTATAGTAAATCCTATCTCCAGCATTTATTCAATGCTTTCTTTGAATCAGCTATTGTAATATGCACAGGGAATATGAAATGAAAAACACATCTTGCCTTCCTATCCCTGAAAGTTTATATATGAAAGTTGTAATACAAGTAGACATTTAATAAAATTGAGACATTTCAACAGTTTGATACCATGTTTTCTAATAAACTCTTTAATTAGTAATTGCAATTGAGTCTGATCATAAACCAATACAGCCTTTGCCCAAATCAAATTCAGGGATAATCATTTGAAAAGATTCTCTTTAAACGACATCAGTCTGTAAGTTTTATTTCACTATGTCATAAATCCTTTCAGATGCAACAACTATTTTATTTGAAAGCCTCTGTGAATTACATGTAAACATACATTATTTGTGGCTATGCACATGGACACTGAGGATGTTGAAAGTTTAACTCAATATTGACCAAAAAATAATTTCTTCCCAACTAAATAACAAAAAACTATGTTTTCTCATTTATTAAATACCTAACCCATAAAACTGATATTCATTCTAGAGTGAAATAACCTGACCATTGACTTATATAACAAAATATCCACTATAATATCTGATCTTCATATAAATTTGTATTAGCTTGGATCGAGGTAACAAAAAATCCAGTAAATGAGTGTTGCTTCAAAAACAATTATTTTTTCATCTTATTGTATGAGGTTTCCAGCTTGCCTGGGGCATTTTGCTCTGTGATCCAGATCGAAGAAGAATTTATACCTGGAACGTCCCTTACTTGTAGCAGAGGGAAGAAGCACCATACTGGCCAAGCTGAGCTTGTCGATTTCCATAAAAATGCTGTCCATCTATGGTACCCATCTGGTTCACTCAGAAGATTCTGACCAAAGAAGATCTTCTGGACCAGCCTGATACTATCAGTATAGAGCAGGAGGAGTAATTTTTCACATACACACACATACACACTCGTGTGCGCATACACGCACACTTACGACAAAACTCCGAGCACAGAGTCTTCTATTTAAAGTTTAAGAGTTTATTTATTTATTTATTTTTAGTACCAAGAATCGAACTCAGGACCTTGTGCTTGCCAGGCAGGCGCTGTGCCACTGAGCTATATCCCCGACACCCTCTATTTAAAGTTGAATCACGTTAAATATAAAATCTGAGTCTAAATGGAGTAAGTTGAGACGTGATGAGAATCTTGCCGATCCAAGTTTACATCTAGTTCTTTGTGACGCACTAGTTATGTTTGTTTGGCAAACGATCTCCTTACCTGTAAAATGATGGTAAAACTACTCATTGACATGGGTGGGCATTGATATTTAATCACATAGAATATTTGAAGAGATATATCAATCACCTGATAAATGCCATTGAGATAAAGTTCCTATGTCACTTGGTGAAAAAGTGAGAAGAGCTGTAATGAAACTGAGAAACAGTATTTTAATCTTATGGCTTTTCAGAGTGCATATTTATCTTTACATTAAGTAGTCTTCAGGTAATAGTTTATGCTTAATTCTGAATCAGATCGATATTATATAAGAATTTTAAAAAAACATGCAGAATGGTTCCAAGAAAGTATGAAAATTTATACTGAGATACATCTGCATCAGTATTTCATGAAATCTGGATGAGCAACTAAAGGTGCAGCTCAGTGAATGTATACTGCCCAGTAGGTGTGAGGTTCTGCGTCTCACCCGCAGCACTGGCCTTGATGTCTGTGTGTGTGTGTGTGTGTATGTGTGTGTGTGTAACTGATGTGTTACTTTTTGTCAACATAATCATATACCCTGCACCTTCATGAATCGCTTCATAAATTCCCATGTTCCCTTGTTTTAAGTAAACTCATTTTAAAATACTTGAATACTTTTCTTCCCTTCCCCTAAAGTAACTGATGGCTTTTCCTTCCCTTTGCTAACTGGTGGGACTTTGATTAGTTTGAAATCTACATTCTTCAGGTTTGCACTCTCATGTTAGATATTTCACCTACTATATATAAGTAGTGAATATGTTTGTCCTTTACTTTGACTTTTCCTGAATGAATATGAAATTAGGGAAAGAACTATTTTAAATAACCTCATCATGTTTCTAACAATAATTTTATAATGTGAATTATACAAGTCATGTACCTGATATAAAATTATGTTTTATACAGCAATGGGTAAAAATGCTGGGTTGTCTGTAAATCCAAGAGCACATGCTCTAACAAGGTTATAATTAAAACAAATCCAATAGCTTGTTAGAATAAAATAGAAAGAATATTTTTATGAAGATTGAATTCAGCTCTATACAGTTATAAAACATTTTTGGAAACATTTTCTTTTGGGATTGTAATAAATATATGAAATGCCTAAAGAATTTAAAAATATTATAGTGTAGAACCTTTTATATTTTCAGTTAAGTGGACTATTTCACTAATGTGATAATGGCTCATCATTTTCTTTCCCTGCATTCTTATGATCAAAATGTTAGAATTGTATAAACAACTAAAATAAGTATACTCTGTATACGTGGCTATGAAGAACTAAATAAAAATCAAAAGCAGTATTTGATTTCATTTGGTACAACTGATGACCAAACAAGTTATTTAAAAATCCAGAAAATAGCTGGGTGAGGTGGTGCATGCCTGTAATCCCAGCACTTGGGAGGCTGAGGCAGGAGGATCATTGTGAGTTCGAGACCAGCCTGGGCTACAAAGAGAGCTTAAGGCCAGCCTTAACTGCATAATGAGACACTGTCTCAAAAAGACGAAAATAAAATAAAATAAAATAAATCCAGAAATCAAACAAACAAAAAGCAGATGACATAGAAAGCAATAGCTAAATGTGCTGTTTCTAACCAAAAAAGTTGGGAATCCACTGTTTTATAGAACAAAAATTCAATATAATTGCTTAGATCACTGCTTCTTTTACAATGCACAATACAAATATTTTTATGACTCCTCATAGCATCCATAGAATTCAACCACTACCAGAAGAATTAGCCGCTCAAGTTGGCTATTGTAAAATAATTTTCTACAGGAGCATCTTGAACACCGTTTCATTGGTATGACAATTACAATCATTTGGCAAAAGCCATTTAATGTTAAAATGCAGCATAAATTGCTTTAAGCAACTTGGGAACTGATATGGTTGTGTTAAATTATATTTCCTTAAAATATCAATATATTATGAATCTACAAATATTGATAGTTGCGAGTCACTGGATTACATGTAAATAGAAGCATGTTTTATTTGAGATTATGGGAAATCAAACTATAAATATTTAAAACAGAAGAAATCATGGTGTAAGAAGTAGGAAATTAATAAGATGTTTACCCTTGGATGCCATAACATTTAACCAATGGTGCCCTTTTAATGACCTATTTACCAGGCCATCTGTATGTGTGTATGAAATATAAATGATATATATTAATTTGCTCATAACTTACTGCTTTTGGCTATTATTTGCTCTCAGTATTTTCTACTTTCTTGGAACTTTAATGAGTCTTATGTTTTATGTTTAATATTGTAGATAGCCATTCTGTTTATATCTTCTAAGATTTTGCTTGATCTTGTCTGTTTTTGAAGATTGAAATCTCTTAGCATTCTAGCCAATTGTAATTCTTTCCTACTTGTTCTCTGTGAACTAGCAACTGCATTTTTTTGTCTTGGGGGCTTGAAAACAAAGGTTAAGGACTGTCAGTTTTGGAGTCTAAGAGAATATGAGTTAAAATCTTCTCTTTATGCAGGAACTTGAGTTCCCCATCTATTCTAGATTTTCTTTTTTTTGGTGCTACTGGGAATCGAACTTAGGACCTTGTGCTTGCCAGGCAAGCACTTGTACCACTGAGCTATATCCCCAGCCCTATTCTAGATTTTCATGAATATTCCTACTCTCTGTCTGCCTCTGTCTTTCCCAGTTCTAATTACTACTATGATTATATGTTTGTATCTTCCCCAAAATTCACTGGACTGCGAGATTATTTGAGAGACAATCCCATGGACTTCATTATATTCAACTATGTATCTGCCACAAATAGTACAAGGACTAGAACGTGGTATGGGAATCTACAATGCTGTTAACTAAATAGCATTTTAAATGAATGAACCCATAATTGAGTCTCTCTTGGTTACTTTTCTCTCTTTGCTGAGACAAAATACCTGACACCTAAAATGAAGGATTGAAAGGTTTACTTAGCTTACAGTTTGTGGCTCCAAGGCAGAGTGGCACATGGCAGAGGGCAAATGTTCCTGGCAGCAGAAGATAGCAAAAGCAACAAGAGCACAAGGAAGAGTGGCAGAGTGCAAGCCTCTTTCCCTCCCTTATATTGTAAGCAGGCTGCCCCCACACAGAAAGTGTGTAGCACTCACATAATCTCCATGCCCTCCTCTTGCACAGGCTCAGGATGAATACAAAGTAAGGACCTGGCTCCCTGTTGAATCACATAGTTAAGATTCTAAACTCACATTGACACAATGACCAGCATCCTAGAGCAGGAAGGGCATGACATTTTCACCCCAGGATGTAGAACTGCTGAGTCACTTAGCCAAACTGCTAAACTCCCCAAGCTGACACAATATGTCAACCATAGTACTGTAGTTTTCATTAAAGAGATCTTTGACTTCTTTAAAACTACAGTACTCTGAAAAAAGAGATCGAAGAAGATTTCAGTAAATGGAAAAACATTCCTTGCTCATGGATAGGAAGAACCAACATTGTGAAAATGGC
>NW_004955405.1:27974030-28034319 GCF_000276665.1 Chinchilla lanigera | reverse complement strand
TGTTTGTAACTCTGTATTGTCTGTATTGTGCTTGTGATATGTTGTAAAATGTTGTATGTCTGTTAATGTTTCCCTCCTTTTATCTTTAAAATAAATTAAAAAAAATATGTCAACCATAACAAGGAATCTACACCTCTGTTAACTAAATAACATTTTAAATGAATGAACCCATAATTGAGCAGTCTTCAAAATGATGTCCTTGATGGAAATCATGAGACACTGGAAGAAAATATCAAAATGAATTTAAAATATCCATCATGTATGACTATTTCACATTCATATAAATAGTAATACATTTACTTTGCAGCTAAATACGTGTATGTTAAATTGTGGTTTCACAAGGCTGCTGGTAGTCAACATGACACCCTTATGTGACTGACAAGTAAACAACCCTTCCTGCAGGCTGTCCCAGCTGCACACCAAAGCAAACATCTGGGTGACACTAGCAGTTTGTGGAGATCTGTCTGAACCTCCCCTTTGAACATATGCTGTAGGGTGAGAAACAACCTGTACATGTCTTGGGGGTTTAAAAACATTTCGTGGAGGCAATCATTTGCTAGTCTTAAGCAAATGTTTACAGTTTTGAAACTCATTCTAACTGCAGTCATCAATTTCAACTTACAGTGATAAGCACTGGTGAATATTTTTAAAAATAAAAACAACTTACTATTGTACTTACTTCATAAATAAACAGAAATATATAGATGCAAATATTTTTAATATTCATGGCCAAATTCCTATTTAGGACTTGCTCGTAAGTTATTTAATTCTAATGATTCTAATTCATATGTAGCATGAAATAAATTACAGTTTATATTCATTAATGACAGGATGAGACAAGCACTTTTCAGGGTGTTTTATAGTAACTAATATTTACCCAGAATTCCATTGGTACTCCTAGTAACAAAATTTTGCAGATATACTGAAGATGGAAATAAGACCAAGTACTTGCCCAAGAGCATAAGCCTAAAATTCAGAAGACTAGAGATGCTTAAAAAATGATTCATGAAGTTGGGTTTGATTTCGGTTCATGCAACCAGAAAGCTCTTTTAAGAGATACAGCACATCAGAATTATGTTCAGTCTCATCACAAGATAAATTGCTTTATTATCTGATAGGTTATTAATTCATTTATTAAAGTATATTTATTCTGTACCTACTACATGCAAGTCATTTTCTAGGTATATAAAGGTAGAATTATGAAAGTCATTTGAAATCTCAAGCCTCATATAGCTTAGTAGGGGTGGATCATGAGGAGCCCACTCTCTCCAAAAATAATAATATAAAGCCAAGTGTGGTGGCACATGCCTGTAATCCTAGCATTTGGGAGGCTGAGGCAGGACGATTGCCATGAGTTCAAGGCCAGTCTGGGCTACATAGTGGGCTCAAGTTCAGGCTGAACTACATAGCAAGACCCTGTCTCAAAAAAATCGGTTTCCCTCTCATCCTATACTATAATATGCTACAAGAAGAAAATATTTTTTAGCTCTTTTTTGTTTGTTTTAGTTTTGCTTTATTCACTTGCAGCTCCCTATGTAGTTATTTATATTCCAAGAAGGGTTTTATTTTTTATTTCTTTTAGATCAGTTAACTTTCCCTAAATGCCTGCAGGCTAGAAAAAATGTGAAACTAATGTTATTTTCATCCTGATGCCCTTTGCTTTTATCATTTTACCCACTCACATGGTATTATTTCTGATCCTGTGGAGTCTTTCAAATCTTGACTTGAAACTCTGCTTTGAATGCTCCTGTGTTTGGTGGAAATCAACATACTGTGACACTAAGCAAAGTGATATTGAACACAAAAGAGACATGTTTCAAAATAACAATTTAAATTCCTGTGATACAATTCAGTTCCCACAGCTGTACCTTCTGAATAAATGAAACCATCCATGGGAAAAGATAGGGAGTATTTTTTTAGTTACCATAATCCACAGAGTTTCAAACGTAGATTGTAACAGGACTACATAAAGGGAAGCGAGCAACAGCAGTAAAAGATATTTACCTTACAACCCAAACTAAGTATGTGTTTAAGGAAAAATAAACAGGGATTTCTTTTTGGTGATGAAGAACATAGCCATTGACAATTAAGTTGACAGGTACTTTAAATTCATTCCAGGTTTGCTTCTGCTTTGGTTCCTGCAACCTTAAGTCCTTAGTGGAACTCAAAAGAAAGAACATTATAAACCATGAGAGAAAGCATTAAGACTCATCAATATGGTTGTGCTGAGAAGGGAAGGAAGCAATAGTCCAATTCATGACTAGCTGGAAGACAGCCTGGAATCATTAGATACAGAAGAAAATAGCCTTTCATGGCCCAGTAACTCTCGAGGGCATTATTACTTTACATTATAAGATAATAAGTTCAAATGAGCCAGTATCCTACCATCTGCCTAAAAATACACAAAAAAGGAATGATGTAGACCTCTAATACTAGCACAGATATAACCCATATTCTGTGATGATAACTTAGCAATACACTATATATATAGATATAGATATATCATAAACAAACTTTTAAGATGAAAGATGGTTTGACTATTTCATGATATAATAGTAATCTGCAGTTTGATTGTAGAAATTAAGATGTTGCCAGGACTCTCAATACAAGTAATACAATTAATTTACCATTCTGTTCATCTTTGGGGGGTTACTAGGACTCAAACTCAGGACCTCACACTTGCCAGGCTGGTGCTGTGCCACTGATCATCCTATTCTTGATAAATGAGTTATTTTCAATTTGGTTTTATTATGAACAATGTTGCTATGGATGTTCTTGTACATATCTTTCAATGCACATTTTACCTTTTTTATTTTTAATTGGTACATAATATTTGTACATATTTATAGAGAACATTCAGTACATGTGTACACAATGTATAATGTTCAAAGCAAAAAAATTAGCATTTCCATCTCTTTATATTTGAAGCCTTCAAACTCTTCTAGTTTTTCATAAAATATATAATAAATTGTGAATTATAATCACCCTACTATGATGTAGAATGCTAGAATGTATTCCTCATATCTAATTATATTTTTATGCTCGATATAGTGAATTATAAGCACTAACTCTTCTCCCACTAGCACAATATACCACTGGCCCTGACATTTTATTTGATTATTAAAATATGTCATGATATTAGTCTAACGTTATTGGAACTAGTACTTCAACATTTTCTATCTTTAAGAAGTATAAAATACAGTTCTTGGATCCCAGTGGAGTCATTGCCATAGTCCATAGCTATGAAACAATGTAATTATGATTTCCCAAAAGATTCTTAAGTATTTTAAAAGAATAGCACTGCCATTTTCATAATTATCCTATTATTTTAAAAACATAGCCATGTTTGCAAAAGCATAGCAAAAGCAAAGCACTTCCTCTTTTTTTGTAGGTATTGTCATTACTTGAAAAAGAGGATAAAAATTTAAAAGTTATTAAACAATGTTTATGCTAAACAAAAAGCTAAAAGTATTTATATTTAGTGTAGAATTTGCTTGTATCATCAGCATAGCTTTCTTCTGACAGTATTTTAAGAATTTGCCTATCCACTTGTCAATGGTATTTTGAGGCTTTATGATTCTTCATAACAGTGATTCTGTAACAGAAAGGGTATCTGCGAAAAATTTATAACTCTTTTACCTGTTTGAAAGTTAACATTTCCGAGGCAAGGGGTTTAACTCAGCAGCACAGTGCCTGCCTGGCAAGTGCAAGGTCGGGGGTTCGATTCCCGGTACTGGAAAAAAAAAAAGAAAGTTAACATTTCCTAAATAAAATCTTTGCTTGATTATAATTTGTACTCTACCTTAATTCTTACAAAGAGAAGTGTCTTCATTCCTTTTCCAGTTAATTAAAAGCCCGCAGTTTCCCATCTTTCTCTAATTGGATAGTCCCTGGTGCTCTCTAATTGGGTAGTTTTTAAATTTATAACACTAAAGGCATTTCTCAGGGATAAAGGCATTATTCGAACTTTTCTGCTCAAACAGCACAAGCCTAATCAAATTCCAGGTCATTTTTAGGAATTTAGATTTTAATTCAAAAACTTCAAATGGAAAGCATAGTAGATAAATGAGCTAAAAGAATTTTTCAAAATTTAAATGAAGTTAGGAGGCAAAAAAACCTACGAGGTTTTGCTATAAACACAATGTGATGTTGGCATAATAATGTATAAATAGAAAGATACAGCAGAAAAGAGAATATTGAATTTATCTAGTCATAAACATTCACAATTCACATGGTCATTTGATCATCTCTAAAATACATATGCAAAGAGGTAAGCCTTAATCCTTCATAGTGCACTTTAGAGTTTATTTAGATTAATATTTCTCTGGGTACAAACTGGACTAATCTAGATTGCAATTAAAAATTTTTTTACTTTGTTGAGGTAAAATTGACATGAACAGTTAGATAGAATACTTTAGATATTATCATCCAGATATGATAAGGGGGCATGAGACACAAATCCTAGAACAAAGTGAGACATGACTAGTGCCAGATGATGGACATAAATAAAACTTAGGGGCTGTGAAGTCGTGATAAAACCACAGGTGACCTAGGGAAGATTCACCTAGTACTAGCATTAGTATTAAGTAAAGTCTTACCCCTATAAATATAATCACTGGTTTTGCTTTACTTCTTAACTTGCTAGCGATCACTAAGAAGGGATCAAGGACAATAATGCAGTAGATTGCACAGTAGGTCTGATTTTGTATGAAGTCTGAAGTGAACAGTAATGAAGACATAGGAGTTGGCCATGAGGTGAAATTCGCTCAGAGCCAGTCACTGACCAATCAAGGACAAGGAAAAAGATGAGACATAGTTCTTCAGTGCAGAGGCACAAGTATGCCAAAGAGAAAGCGGTCCAATGGACTTATTGAACAAACTTACAGTTTTATGCCTTTTTTTTTTCACATTTGTTGGTAAAGTTGCACATTAAATTTTTTTAAAATCTGTTTGTAGAACATGTGTTATTTTAGATACAGTGCATCTATCTCTGTACCTCCATTCCTGTTTCTGTTTCTATCTCTATTTTTATATATCTTTAGACAACTATATAAGGCTAGAATTTTACTATAAAAGCCTATATATTAGGAATTCTTTTTATTCTATAATGTAAGATGTTTGCTTTTTGAAGACAAAAACAACAAAGAAAAATCGATGTTAATTATTGCAAAGTTATAAAAACTACCCAATGTTTATAATCTATTTTATCGCTTGTTGTGTTTTCTGAAATATTGTGTTAAAAATAAAATGAGGGGCTGGGGATTTAGCTCAGCGGCACAGTGCCTGCCTGGCAAGCACGACATCGTGAGTTCGATTCCCAGTACCGGAAAAAAACAAAACAAAACAAACAAACAAAAAATAAAATAATATTCATGTGTACTATTAAAAGAGAAGTACTATCTTATATATGATTGAGACAATGATAATCTACTGAAAGTACATAATAATCTAGTAAAATTTTAGTCCTTATTAAATTCCAAATGGTGTGGAAGACAATTAATTTCTTTCTCTCATGGAATAAGCTTTTTGAGTCACTACTAGTTTACATGACAAATATTTTCAACTGGTAAGGATCCCTGTCAAATTAAATATTTGAAACAATTTCTTTGGTGGTTAAGCCTTAAAATAAAAATATACTCTGTAGTACTTCTAAATTTAAAAAATCATTTAAGTTAAATGAACACATTTTAACAAAAAATATTATATCAAGACTGAGTCTTCTGGCTCTTTATATTGGAAAGTTTCTTATTTTAGTTCTATCTTTAAAAATGGTGAGGAAGAGTTGGATTATGGGTGAAGACAAGATATATGAATTTGTCATTTTTAAAAATAGATTCCAAAGTCCTAATCAACAGAGAAGCTCAAAAAACAGCAAAAGACAATGCATCATAGTTTAGAGCTGCCTTGTACCGCTCACCATAGAGTTGATTTGTGCACTTTTAGGCTGATTGCTTCTATGCTCTGTTTCAAATTTTCAGTCTTTTTCTCTCTTGTTATCTTCTTTATTCTCTCCGTCAATTTTTGTCATTTGACAAATATTAGTGAGCATTTACTATCATCTAGGAACTTTATGAGGCACATGCCTTCATTTTGAGATATTTTGTTGTTAATAGTGCATGATTTTAACTTTTAATAATGTTACCTAATAACAAATATTATTCTAAAAGAGTGGGATTATAAAGTCTCATGTACTCGGGTGTAATATATATAAATTATTACATGATAGCCAGTAGTTTGTTTTATTTTACTTTCTCCCAATTACTTTCTTAAAATTTCTATTGTCAAGATTTGCAGCTTTTTCCCCTTTGGATATTTTTCCAGAAGAACTGAAAACATCATATCACAGCAATATATGTGCACCAGTGTTTATAGCAGAGCAATTTGTAATAGTTAAATTGTGGAAGCAAACCAAATGTCCATCAGCTGAGGACTGAATAAAAAAGTTGTGGTATTTTAATATAATGGAATGTTACTCAGCTATAAAGAAAGATAAAGTTGAAGCATTTATTGGTAAATGGACATAACTAAAGACCATACTCATAAATGAAATAAATCAGACCCACATATGTAGACACTATATTGTCTCACTAGTGTAAGAACTTGAAAGAGTGAATAAAATTAGGAGGTACAATAGATATTGTGAAAAAGAAGGAAACTGCTCAAAAGGAAGGAACAACTAGGATGAAGGAAAAAAAAAAGGATTGGAAAATATGTAAGTGTGTATACTCAGGAGAGCTAAGATCGTTGTACTACTGATTTCTATTGCTTTATTAAAAGGACCAGTTGATGTTTAATTGTTTGATCAATCTTACATGCCTATATTTGTTTATCTACATAAGCTATTTGAAGCTATCAATATGTAATACAACAATTGTTAATTTCCTATCACCTTGTCTGAAATTCTGTATTGCTTGTATTGTTTTTGCGTTATTTTGTAAACTCATGTGTGTTTGTCAGTATGTTTTCGTTTTTTTATCTTTAAAATAAAAAAAAAAAAAGGAAGGGGCTGGGGACTTCGCTCAGCAGCACTGCGCCTGCCTGGCAAGCACAAGGTCGTGAGTTCGATTCCCTGTACCAGAAACCCACCGCCCTCCAAAAAAGCACACTGTTTAAAAAAAAAAATTTAGAAAAAGGTTTGCAGTGTGGCCACTATTTCCTTTTGAGGCTTTGCCCTGTGCTAAGCTGTCCAGTACTCTAGCTTTTTGGTTCCAGTGGGCACTATGTCCTGGATCGGGAGGGAACGGACAACGTACAACCACAGTCCTGACTAGATGCTGTGGTCTAAATGGCAGACTAGGCTTATGGAGAGAACTTTTGTTTAATGAAAGGTTGATTGAAATCTAAATCTGTCCCATGTGGCATTACCTGAATGAGACCTTTATTCACCCTCCTTCACATCTCTAGACCAGGCTCTTCAGCTGAGATGCTATTGACATCTAGAGTGGATAATAATTTCCAGGGAAGGGGAGGAGGGTGATCTTTCTGTGTGCACTGCAAGAAGTTTAGCAGCATCCTCGGCTTCTACCCACCAAGTGCTTCTAGCCTCCCTCCAGGTACAACACTCAGAAATGCCGGTGGACATTAAATATTCACTAATGAGACAGGAAACAAAATGCCTCCCCCATAGAAAGCTACTACCATGTGAGAAAAGTGCAGCATTTAATCAGTCCTCAATGGATAGTCACTGTAATCACTGCTTATGGTTTTTTCCCTTTCAGTGAGCTCTGTGCAGTTTATAAACTAAAACTAAGGAAGTAAATTTTATGCATAATCAACTACCCAGTGATAACAAATCACTGTTGGCATTTGATGATTTCCTCTGGACATTTTCAGTGAATATTTAAACATAAGATAGATTTTTGTATGTACATTATCAACTTCTGCTTTTTCAAAGAATTTCTTCCTGAAAATATAAGAATTAGTGATTGCTTGTGGATGTGGATGTGCTTATACAATTAATTATTTGATTAGCTGTTATATCAATCTTCCCTTTCACAGAAGAACAGCTATTTCCAAAGTTTGACTAATAAAGTAAAACCAATTTGAATATTCTTATTAAGCTAAATTTCTGACTATTTTCTCAGGAAAAATTCCTACAGAGCAAAAAGGATGCAGATATCTTAAAGATTTTTAACACATGTGACACTGCTGTAATGTGTAAATTTTTTTTGTATTTTATCTGACACTGGAAGTTAATATTAGAAATCACAACCTAATGGAGCAAGGCCACCAATCATTTCAGAGAATCATTTTTCAGTAATATTCCATGCAGACCTAGTTATATGTCAAATGTAACAGTAAAATAAAAGCATGGTTATTTCTGTAAAATCACAAAAATTGGATATCACAGCCATTGGGGAATATGCTTCTTTGAAAGGAAAAATATAAATTGAAAAAAGAACACCAAACAAGAAGGACTAGAGTTAAGGAAAGAAAGAATTTAACAGAACATAGGGGTATTTTTTTTTTTGAGAAATATCTATTGGAAAAAGAAATTGACCTCAAAAAGTATTATTGTTGCATTTGCCCATATAATCGATTATATTGAAGGCAGTTCAATAGACTGAATCTGAAATGCGTCCCAAAGATCCCGAATGTTCTCGTAGTCTCTCACTCCTTATGCAATTCCTTCTTTCTGAGAGCAGGTGGGGCTTGGGATGTGCTTGCTTTTAACCAAGAAACCCAGGCTAAGAGAATGGGATGTAGCAACGGTACACAAAGTTGCAACACCCCTTGCTGGGAGGCACTCCTCCTCCCGGCTAAGGAGTAAGTTCTTGACATGCTGGTACAGCCCACGTGATGAGAAGCGAGGGTGATTAACAGCCAGCAGCCGGTAAGGAACTGGGTCTCTCAGTGCAGCAGCTCCCAAGAAACTGGCTGCTGCCGAGAAGCACCTGAGCTCAGATGTAGGTTATTTCTCAGCCAAGCTTTCCATGAAACGGGAGTCCTAGCTGCCTCCCTGTTGCTTTATGAGATCCTTAAGCAGAACACCCAACAAAGAAGTAGGAGGACCCTTCGCATGCAAAAGTGGTAAAATAATTAACGTGGATTGCTTTAAACTGCTCAGTTTGTAGTGCTATTCTTATGCAGCAGCAAAGATCAGTAACGATGGGTTGCTAAAGGCAGTTGGAAGGTATGGAAAATCGATTCAGATTTTCTAAGCCCTAAAAGTTAATTTTAGGAACTTCTAAAAGTAGAGTGCAAAATTATGAATTAACAATGAAGTATGAAAGCAAACTTTTACTTCACATATGAAAGATAGTATCCCACATTAAAGTTTTTTTTTTTTTTTAAAGCTGAAAGACATCTCAAAATCCAGAAAAATGCACAACATTTACTCCTTACTCCATTTCTTTGTTGTTGTTGTTGTTGCTGTTTTTTGGTACCAGGGATCGAACTCAAGACCTTGCGGAGCATGTGCTTGTACCACTGAGCTATATGCCAGGCCCTCCCTACTTCATCTCTATCAAATATTTTGCCTCTCTATTTTTCGGTTCTATTTGGTCTGATAATCTGATTCATATCACAATGACTCCACAATACCATAACCTATAGATAAATTAAAAGTAACTCAGTCATTAATCTGGAAAGATTAATCAAAATTAGTATTTTTATTATATGTAACTGAGAAAAGTCTCAGTTTTGAAATTCTGCTAATTTCTAATGTGTGAAACTATTGGTGCCTGGGTTCATGAACTTGACTCCATAGTTCTGTTCGCAAACTGAGTTGGAGGAGAACCACATCAAATTCAATGGTTAGGTTCATTGTTGACTTATGGTAGTACTTACGGTATGCTGACCCACATGGAAGTACTGAAAACCAACAAATATATCCTATTCCGCCACACTTTCCTGTCCTAAATCAAATTTCTAAAGTATTCTTTACTACTCCATTGTCTCAGTACTCTGTCCCCTAACCCCCACGTGTCTACCTCTGAGAATTTGCTTAGAAGGTAGGAAATAAAAAAGAGATAATAGTGTAATGAATCCTAGTTCCATTCCTTTAATTTTGTAACCTTTACAGAGATATAGGAGTAAATTGCTTGGATCTTTCCAGGGATTAGGTAGTAGCTTTTGAAAAGTAGAATTTGGAAGTTTAAATTAAATTTTGCAGTGTACCTGCAACTGATACTATTTCTAACGCTTTTCATATCACCCAAATAAATCTTTAAACACATATGCACCTGGGACTAAACAAAGTACAGGAGGAAAACATCCTCAAAGGTCTTAGTCTAGAATTTGTTTGGTTTATTTTGTTTTGGTTTTTATTTGCAGGAAATAGAGCCACAGTTATCTCAAATAAGCAGGAGGGAAATAACACTGCTCCTAAAGGGGATGGCTGTACAAGTAAGATATTTCCAAAGGCAAAAACCCAAACAACAAACAAGCGATCAAGCTCCCAGATATAAACCCATGTGTTAGAAACTAGATACTAGAAACCTCAACAAAATAGTTATGGATGGTAAGAGAGACTGAACACAAAGGTTTTTGTTTGTATTGTTTTTTGTTATTTTGAGACAAGGTCTCGCCATATAGTTCAGACTAGCTTTGAACTCACCATGTAGCCCAGGCTAGCCTTGAACGTGTGGTGATCCTCCTGTCTCAGCCTCCCAAGTTCTGGAACACACATTTTTTTGATAGACCATGTGAAATAGAAACAAAGTTCTGGCAAAAATGATTTTTGCCAACTACCTAATAGGCAAAGTTTGTTCCAAAGTTAATTTGATTAAAGCTCAAGAAAAGTGACATTTTTTGACTCAGGGAGCCATGAAGCAGTTTCATACTTGATATAAATACATTGTGTATTCATAATCGTTAGTGTCATTTAAAAATAGATCTACAGTCACAATAAACCTCTTCAGTTCTTAACTTTTAACTATATAGTAATTAAGTACCTCTGAAAATTAGAAATAAGAAAGAGATCATGGCTTTCTCTTTTAGGACTTTCTCTTTGAGAACTTCACCACTGCAGTAGTACTTCATGTCTCTAAGTGTACAGACTTTGATTTCCAAGCTCTGAAGTAATGTGGCAAATCATAAATGATGAATAATAATGTAAACAATCTGTTTTGTAGTAAAGAAATAGTTATTCTCTCTGAGCTTTACAAATAAATCCTATGTGATAAAGTTTTAAACAATACCAAAAAAAATACACTTTAAATGTCCTATAGAACATTAACCAATTTTATGTTCAAATTAGCAGTCTAACTAAATTATCCTTTCTTTTTGCCATAAATACTTGTACTTCATTTTCGATTTACCTTGGACTTGCTGTATCAAGTTGCTGGTTTCCTTGTAAATCATTTAAGTAGATCTTTAACATCTGCTTGCTTTATATTTGTAGGATTATTAAGCTGTAAGCTTTTGGAAAATATGTAGTACAGGTAGACATATATTAAGAGAATTTCTTGGAATTCTGCATTATGAGACACAAGTGAGGATTTTGCTTCCCACTAAACATCGTTGTACTTGAAGGAGAAATAATTTTGAGTGTCAGATTTCTTAATCCCAGATGAATACCATCACAGAATTTTCCTCATTGCCATGGCTTTCACCATTTTCTGTAACTTATCTATGAATGAAAAGAAAAAAAATTAGAAATTGTATAACCATGCAAAAATGTGTTGAGGATGATGATGATGGTAAATAATACTTTGGACTTAAGACAGTTGAATAGTCACTGAAAGGAGAGAGCATAAAGTAAGCATTTAATCATTCAAAAATATTACTAAGTTAAATATATCACCATGAAAGATATGTGACAGCTCCTCTGAATGTTTCCTCTTTTTCTCTTGCATTTAATGTTTCACAAGAAGGAAAGGTGTTAAGCAAATTCAGGAAACATTTATTTGTACTTTATATGCTTATTTTATTTTCTTTTTAAAATTTTTTCAAGATTTTATTGTTTAGAAGAGTTTTAGGTACAGAGAAATATTGAAAAAGAGGTACAGTAATTTCTTCTAGACTTTCCTTTTTTTTCCCATAAATTATCCCTCCTCTCCCTCCTTGCACCTTCCAATTCTTGGTTCCATTCCCCCTTTGAAAAAAACTCTATTTTCATCATTTTTCCCTTCAATTCTTTTCTTTCACATTTTCCCCTCCTTCCTGCTTCCTCATCTTCTTGCACTCCCATCCACTTGAAAAAGATTTCCCTTCTTCCTATTTTGCTGTCTCACTACTCTCTCTTTCTCATATATATATATATATTTTTTTCTCAAGTAAGACAAATCATGTGATATTTAAGCATCTGTGCCTGACTTATTTTCCTTAATATTGTGGTGTCAGGTTGCATCTATTTAATCACAATGCCTCAAGTTTACCTTTCTTTATGGTCGAGTAATACTCCATCATCTATAAATACAGGAACAAGGGAGGAAAAGGGAGAAAGGAAGGAAAAGAAAAAAAAAAGAGAGTACAAAGAAAAAGATGGAAACAAAGCTTTCATAAATAAGAAAGGAAAAAAGGGTAGGAGGATGACAGGGGATTGGGAAAAAAAAGAATCAAGGTATATTACATACAGATAAAAATTCCCTATGGAAAGTGATCATTATGTATGTTTAAAGTGTACCAATAAAATTAATTTTAAAATCCCCCATTTTATCTATCCACTCACGCCCTATACTTTTTACTCCAACACATGTGTAGATCTCTCCACTACAGACATCCCCCACAAGAGTAGAACTTTGTGACAGATGATGAATTAACACCAACACACATCATTACCAGCAAGGAGGGCTTCCTCTTGAAGCTTTGCATCCTTTTTTTTGGACAAATGTATGAAGACATCCATCCACTATTACAGTGTACTTCCACTGTCCTAAAATTATTTATACACTGCTAGCATCCTTCTCCTTTTTCATCACTTTTTTCCTTTGTCCCAAGCCAAGGTAGCCAGGGCTTTTTTCACTCTTTCTATAGTTGTGACTTTGAAAAAACATCATATATTTGCGATCACACAGTAGCATTTCCAGTTGGGTTTTCACTTAATATCCCTTGGTGTTTCCTTTTCATGGTTTGATCACTCATTTTCCTAACAGTGGTTCCTCATATGTATTTGATATATTCAACTATGAAAGGACGTCTTGATTGCTTCCAAGTTTTATTTTATTTTATCTTGAATTAACACAAAAATTGTCCATGTTTACTGGGGGCCACATGCTGTTTTGAGACATGTGTACACTGTTTAGTATTTAAATCAGGGTAAGCATCTCTATCTTCTCAAACATTGGTCATTTCTTTGTGATGAAAACATTCAAACTATTCTCGATTTTTAGGAATACGCAGTACATGTCCATTGTTTATAGTCATCCTACTTACCATGGAGCACCAAAATTTATTACTTTACTAAACTGTAGCTTAGTGCCTACGGACCAAACTTTTTATTTCTCTCTGTTCCTACTCTCAGCAGCCGCTGGTAACCGCTGTTCTAATCTCAACATCTATTTTATATCCCATGATTTTGTATCACACACGTAATACTTGGCTTTCTCTTTCTGGCTTATTTCACTTAATGTAATGAATGTTCTCCAGATCAATCCATATTATCCCAAATAACAAGTTTTTTCTTTTTTATGTCTGAATAATAATCCATTGGTGTACATTACCAAAATTTAAAACTCTATTCATCAGCTGATAAATGCATAGATTTTTTCCATTTCTTGATTATGGGAAATAATTTTGAAATAAATATGAGAGTGTACCTGTTTCTTCAATGTACTGATCTCATTTCTTTTGGGTGCATACTCATTAGCAAGATCATTGGATCATATGATATTTCTATTTTAGAAGCTTTCAGGAATTCCACATTGTTTTCCATAAATCGGTAGTAATTTACATAATTGCCAACTGTAAGGGTTTCTTTCTCTGGACTTCCACCCAAGGGTTTCATATCTTTCTCCTTTTTGATAAAAGCTGTCTAATTAGGGTAAAGTATATCACATTGTTCTGATTATTGATACTGAACATTTTTTTCAATCTTTTGGTCATTTCAGTTCTTCTTTTGAGAAATAGCTATTCATGCTTTTTGAACATATATCAGTCAGATTTTTTTTCTTTCTCTTTTTCTTCTCTTCTTTTCTCTTTGTCTTTTGAGACTGACAGGTTTGAGTTCCTTAAATGTTCTGAATATTAACCCTTTGTCAGATATATGCCTTTAGAATGTATTATTCTGTTTTGTAAATTGTTTCTTTATCATTTCCTTTCCTGTGACAACAACTTTTTGTTTTCGCTTTTTTAACTTTGAATTCATCTCATTTGTCTATTTTTGCTGCTGTTGTTATGCTTTGGGCCTCTTGTCTTAAAGATCTTTGCCTATTCCACTGTGCTGAAGCATTTTCCCAATTGTTCTTCTAGTATTTTTGTCATTTTGTCTTACACATATAGTTTGAATCAATCAATTTTCAACTGAATTTTGTACATGGTGAGAGATAGGATCTAGTTTCTCCTGCATGTGAATACACAATTTACTGAGTAACATTCTCACCATCTTTGTTAAAGATCAAGTGTCTATAACTGTGTGGGTTTAATCCTAGGTTTTCCATTCCATTCCACTGACCTGTGTTTTGTTGTTGTGGTTGATGTTGCTGTTCCTTTGTTTATTCATTTGTTTGGGGGGAATTATGTTTATTCATTTGTTTGCGGGGGTTATGAAGACTGAATTCAGGGACTTGACAAGGAACTCCATCCCAAGCCCTTTTATTTTAAATTTTTATTCTCAAGACAAGTTCTCACCAAGCTTCTCCAGCTGGACTCAAAATTGGAATCCTCCTGCTTTATCTCCCCAGAATGCCTGGACTAGAGGCATGTGATGCTATGTCTGGCTCTATGTATTTGTTCTATTGTTGAAACCATGCTGTTTTGATTCCTACTGCTTTGTTGTATATTTGAAGTCAGATAATATAATTCAAATAGCTTCATTTTTGTTTCAAGATTTCTTTGGCTATGTAGGATATTTTTATGCCACTAATCCAGACTCCTCAGCTAAGGACAGCCCTGAACTGAAGTCCCTATGGCTTTTTATTGATTGAACCAGGAAACAAGGATAAAAGAAAAATGAAGAGCATCTGGGCAGGAACTCATGCAGGAGGCAGGGGAAGGACAGAGAGGTCTGTTTATTGACGACCTTGGGACTGGTCTAAATGATCAATCAGAGAGTGAGGCACAAACGCAGAGCATTCATTCCTTAAGGCGGTGTGCTTGATCCTACTTGGACTTGTAGCCCTGTAGTCTATCTTTTAATTTCTAACTATGCATTCTGGGAGGTTTTGGGCACGTGCTTCCAAAAGTCCTTTACCTCTGCATATCTGTCTCATAATACCTCTGGCCAACACCCCTGCAACATCTGATTGCTTTATTGTCAGTTTCTGGTGCCACATTTTCTCTGTTAGAGGAGGGCATAGTTCCCTGAAAATTCTTGCTGCTTATTGCCATGTAGTAGCATGTGTGCTTTGAAAGTTTAGGTATTTATTGCAGTCTTCATAATCTGGCTCTGTGTCTGTCCCTCCCGAATTTCCACGCATGTTGTTTATTTTATCTAAGCCTGTGATCACTGCTGCTATTTCTGCATAAAAGACTTCTGAAGACCATGTTTGTCACAAAGCCAGTTTGTGTGTCATTCAGAATGTACTGGGCCAGTGCTAACAAGGGGTAGCCTGTCTCTATAACCCTCTGCTTGAGGTTGAGGTGGGCCTGCATGTCTTGTCTACAGTCACCAGCCTGTATTCAGATGCCCTGGGATTCTTTTCAACACCGAGATTAGCTACGCAGCAACTAGCCCCAGGGCTCCTAAACAATGACTTACACCTGCCTTTTTCCTTTCCCCACTCAGAAACTGGTTTTCTCCCTGTTGTCCTGCCTAGGCTTACAGTACAGCTGCGTAGCCTACCAGTCTGGATCATACCTGCTTGCCATAGCCCACTAACGGAGAAGCACAGGAGTAGGACCAATGCCTGTGCTGCTATGATCTGCCTTATACGCTGGTGCTCTGGTTTGGCCCCAGATCACTGTAGCCAGCCAGAGGTAGTGCTGGACAGAGCACAAATCCATTTCACTGGGACCTCAGTGTTCTCCCTGGCACTGAGGTGGATCCAAAGGCTCTACTGGCCTGGGGACTGGAGTTGTTAAGATCTATTAGGTGTTGGGTTTCAGCGTGGTGAGTCTGGCCCTCAACTTCAGTGTACAATCCTGTGGATATTTCCTATCTTACTTTCCAATGGTGGAGTATTTCTCTGCGCTCTGCTACTGCTACTCAGTACTGGGAGAGGAGTGTTGGAGGTAATCCATTGGCGGCCAGGCTAATGCACATTCAGAGGTTGCATGTAGGAGTTAACCTAGGTACCGTGGTCGTGGGGTGCTGGTGGGTATTGGTTTTCAGCATGGTGGGCCAAGTACTAGGTTCTAAGCCTTAGGCCTTTAATTAATGTTTTTTCCCTTCTAAATCAAGAAATATGTATCTTCCTGATGCTTAGAGTTCAGGCAGAAATGACTGATAGTGGGTAACGATTTCTTTCGCACCTTCTTTATTGCACCTTTAATCATTATACTAACTACAGGAGATGTAATCTTTACTTGGTCTCTGGTTTTCTTCTTTGTTCTTTTTTTTTTTTTTTGGTACCGGAAATCAAACTCACGACCTTGTGCTTGCCAGGCGGTTGCTTATGACACTGACCTATATCTCCAGCCCATTGGTCTCTGATTTTGGTAAAGGTTATTCTCTGTGTGAATTGCTGTTTCAGCTGTTTCTGTGGGGAGATAACAAAGTGTCTTATTCTCTTGAGATCACACTCAACTTACAGGGATTTTTTTTTGGAACTGCAACCAAATGTATTTAACAATTTAGGAGGAGTTATCATTGTAATACTTATTCCTCTAGTTCATGATCAATTTCTGTTTTTTCATGTATTTCAGCCTTTGATGTATGTCATCAATGTTCTGTAAATTCAAGCATATGGCCCTTATATTTTCTTAAAGTTTATTTTGGAGAAGTTACCAAACATTTTATTGTATTCTAATTATGTTTTCCATGTTTTATTTTTCCCATAAGGAAAGTGATTTTTGTATTTTCCTCTGCAATATTATTAATCTTAGTTTAATTAGTTCTACAAATTTGTTTTGTTAGATTATTTG
This sequence comes from Chinchilla lanigera, assembly GCF_000276665.1. Taxonomy (NCBI): domain Eukaryota; kingdom Metazoa; phylum Chordata; class Mammalia; order Rodentia; family Chinchillidae; genus Chinchilla; species Chinchilla lanigera. Next base: position 28,017,195 of record NW_004955405.1, on the reverse strand, counting down.
GAAATTTCTACTATAGCTATGTTGTGTGTAAACCAATTAATCTTATCTCCTCTTTCCAATCAGAATTTCTTTTTTTGCAAATTTTTCTTGCCTTGTTGCTTTAGGTAAAACTTATGTTTCTTGAATAGAAGTAATGAAATTCCTTGTTTTATTACCAATTGTATAAGTTTGCTCTTGCCATATAAATATCAATTTTGGGAACTTCAAAAACATAAAATTTTTTATCATAAAGTTTTCCTGGGTCAGAAGTCTGGATATAACTTAGCTGAGCTCTCTGCTTAGGGTATGACTAGGACAGTTCTTTCAAACTCATGTGGTTACCGGCAGAATTCTACCCCTTGAACCTGCGGACCGAAGTGTCTTCTGCCGGATGTTGGCTAGAGACTGCTCTCCACTCCTAGAGCCTGTGCTCAGGTCTTCCTGCCTCCCGCTGTCACAACATAGTAATTTCCTTAAGATCACAGGAAAAATTCCAGAATCTTCTTTTAAAGAGCACCTGATGAAGTTAGACTCTCCTAGGGCCTCTCTTAAAACAATCTCAAAGTTCACTAACTGGTAGCATAATCATGAGAGTGTTATTTATGCCTTTGTATTCCTTAGTTTCACCCACACTCAAAGAAAGCAGACTACTTGAGGTGCGTACACCAAGGGATAAAAGTCTTAGGGAAATTGGAGATATCTGTCTACCTTGCTGATCTTAGGAAGGAAGATTAATCTTCATCATTAAGTATGATGTTAACTATTGGATTATTTTAGATGTCCTTTATCAGGCTAGGAATTCTCTTTTATTTCTAGTTTATTGAGTTTCATTCAAATTTTTGTTCTGTTTTGATGAGTTGATGTTAAATTATGTCAAATACTTTCTCTACATCAATTGATATGGTCAGGTATTTTTATCTTCAGTCTGTACGTACAGCAGAATATATTGATCATTTTTGAAATACTGAAGTAATCTTATACTTCTAGAATAATTGCATTGCTTATGTTGAATTATTCCTCTCACATGTGTGAATTTTATATATTTGTATTATATAGAAAATTATTTGCATCTGTACTCACAAGGGATATTTGTATGCAATTACTTTTCATCCTCATTTTTCTATCATTTTGAAATTCAGATAATGTTATAAAATGAGTTGTGAGATATTCATTCCTCTACTATTATCTAGAATAGAATGTGTAGCAAGGTTCTTTCTTATAGAAAAGTTTTATGGAATTTTCCAGTGAAAAATTTCAAGCTGACATGACAAATTATCATTTTTTTCGTAAGGTTTAGAACTAAAACTTAAATTGTTTTAAACATGTATGACTATCTAGCTTATCTGTTCCTTTCTTCATGAATGAATCTTCTTATTTGGAGGCTTTCAAGAATTCATTCAGTTTACTGAGTTGCTCCAGTTATTTGTTTAAATTCTGTCTGTCATACCCTTACCATTGATTGAATGTATGTAGCATCTGTAGGAAGATCTTTCTTTCACTCATAAGGTTGGAAGTTTACATTTTCTTTTCTTCTTTGTCAATCTAAATAAACATTTATGAAAATGCTTAATACTTGTAAATGTGACTGTGTTATATATTTTAAGATACAGTTTTTTGAATAATTTGAGGCTAAATATATATCTATGATATACATGTTTGAATAAAAAATGAACATCGAGATACAGACAGAATGATAGATATAATTAGAATAAAATATAATTGGAGTATTTTTTTCATTATACTGATTTTGTGATTTTTTTTTTTTTTTTTTTTTTTTTTGGTTTTTCTCCGGTACCAGGAACCAAACTCATGACCTTGTGCTTGCCAGGCAGGTGCTTTTGCCACTGAGCTAAATCCCCAGCCCCTGATTTTGTGATTTTTAATTTAAATTTGAAATTCTCAACAAAATAAACAAATGTAATAAATCAGCATGCAAAATCTCAAGTCTAAGAGTAAAAGCAAAAGAAATAGGATACTCTCTAATGACTATGACATTTCAGTTTTTATAGAGAGACAGTAGAGGATAAATTTTATTTATTTGTTCCTTATGAACCACTATGCACAATGATTGATTTTTAACTAATGTTAACTAAATTCTGCATAGGAAGATTTGAATTAATAATTTTGAAGACACTGAGTATATTAAAAAAAAAAAAAAGCAGCATGTGAGATCTGTTGGTGCCAGGCCCTGCAGGTCTGACCCTGCTTTGTCAAAGCCTGTCCACCTGCAATAGCTTATGTAAATGAGGATGACGTTAGTTGAGTAACTAGCTTCAGGAATGAAATTGGGAGTCCTTGCCACGTTCCTCATTGCAATTGCAGCATTAAATGTGAAATAATAGGAAAATAATTTCCCTTTTATTTATTATAGATAGATATCTGCATGTGAGAATGGCTTAATAAACTATGTTCAGATTTATTTCCTTAAATCAGTTAAATAAAACTGTCTTCCCTGACTCTGTGTTTTTCTTTCTCTGCCCATACCTCCCCACACACAAACATATACACACATATTTATGCATATTTCATAAGGAAGGAAGAGATGAGTGATTTGTGACTATAAGTACTATCTTGGTAAAGTGTTTCAGTCCAACTATGTTTAATAAAATACAAAAAAAGATGAGATTCTGTCATTTTTAAACTGTAGTTTCAAGACCAGACAATTTTAGTTTCAAAGGATCCTTCAAAGGTGTGTTTTTTAAATAACTGATTCAACATACCATACCATACCTACAAAATTCCACTAGAATAATTTCTCATGTGTGTTAGCTTTGTCTCACAAAGCACAATCCATTGTTTTTATTTTTGAATATTTTCAAGAAGCAAAAATAATGTAAAGTACCACTTTATGTTGATTAGAAGTCTAGATACATAGGTGTCTATAAAACTAAATATAAATAATGATTGGTAATTATTAATTAAGTTCTATTTAGTCAATGAGGAAGGGTACATGGCCATGCATGGAGAATATCAAACAAGAATTAATATTAAAGGTGAAAAATAACATGAGCCCTGCCTTTGCTTCAGTAATTGTCTAAAAATTTATTCTCATATGTAGTCAAGGTTGCTAGGGTTTGGAAAGTCCAAGAAAGAATTCTATTCATTAAAAATATCTTATTTGAAATTCTTATTCAGGACAAATACACATGTGTCTTATGACAAAAGAGACCTACTACTTTGAAAATGTTACTATAAAGGCACCAGGAAATATTTCAGGAGTAGGATGAGAGTGATGGTGAAATTTTATCTTACATTTCATTAAACAAATAAATGTGTTATGATGAACAGAATTGATGACATCTTTCAAGTTTAAAAAATTAATAATTTTTATCTAAAAAGGAATAAACCAAAGTAATTTTATAAGTTATTTAGTGTCCAGCATACAAATGCCCTTTATCTTTTTATCTTTTTTTTTTTTTTTGCCTTTTTGAAATAGAGTCTCACTATGCAGTTCAGGCTGGCCTTGAGCTCGCTTTGTAGCCAGGCTGGCCTTGAACTCTCAATGATCCTCTTACCTCAGCATCCCGGGTGCTGGGATTACAGGCATATGCCACCAGGCCCGGCGGCCCTTTATTTTTAAAATCAGTGATGTTTTCTAAAAATTCATTTTTATATTTGGGAATCATTAAACTATATATAATTTTAAAATAATATTACTTGTTTCAAGTCTGTCAATACCAGTGGTACCATATATATTAAAGAATAAACAAAATTTCACAGCATATTTAAGTCCTAATGCCATATAAGTGGTTTTACTACTTGTTAAAATTATTTTACTCTCCTAAAGTCCCTTGTCAGAAATGCTAAAACACATTTAATATTTTAAATTCTTAAACTTAGAAAAATATTTTCTAAAGTCCAATTCTTTATTGTTTTCCAGTGTAACAGGTTACTAGTAATACCTTATAAAATCATTTTTATAATATTGTAGAAATTATAGAAAATATGAATAAAATAGTAATGTGCATACTACAGAGAATATATACATCAAGAGAGGTTATACTTTTTAGCTTATGTATTAATAAAACATATGCAAACTATAAATCAAAGAATTTTACTTTAGGCTATCAATAAAGAATTGACAGCTAACTATTACTTATCAATATGTTTAAACAGAAACTATATGTAAATTAAATTAGCAATTCATGTTATAGCAATACTGAGAAAGAATTTCCAGCTGTAATAATTTTGGTCACCTTTATTTAGTATCAGATCTATTATGACATCAGGTTCAATCTGTAATGATAAGTTGATGAGTTCTTAGCTATTCACATGCAGTAGTAATTAGATGGAACATTCTCTCAGGCCATTCATCTGTGTGTGTCCAGTGTTATATTTAGATGTGAAAGGTTCTGAATATTATTCTCACAATCGAATACAAATTGAGAATACTGTCTGGTTTTAAATACCTCAATTGGTAGATAAGTAACTTTTTTTAATAAATAGGGAAAATATCATTTAAAAAGCCAGTGAGAGGTGAATAGCTAAAAATAGTGCACTACTGAAAATATTCATTTTCTTAAGAGTATCATAAAACTGTTATAAGGTTTAATGAAATATATTCTTGGTTTATCCTAGGATATTTGGGAATTATATATACACACAGCACTATTTCAGTCTACCCTAATGTCTTCATCCCTGAGTATGCAGGACACATTTACATACCATTACCCAATAAATATTGAGTTTCTACTCAGGAACAGAAATAATCTAGAGATATACACCAGTAAAATAGGCAAAACCTATTTTCTTCATGAAGTAGAAACTCTCAGGTTTTATTTTGAGCAATCACTGCTCCTTAAAGTCTACATTGTAACTCTGGAACACAGCCCTGGTGTGTATCTCAGAGTCGTTCTCAGCTTACCGTCCAATAGGACAGCTTTCTTTTCTCCCTTCAAAATAAGGCCACTTCTGCATGACTCTGGATCTTGCTCATCTCTTGTGGCGGAGATGCCTGCTTACTGTACTCTTGAATCATCACTGCCAGTTATAAAAGTGTTTAGAAAGCAATGAAGTTCCGAGAGTGTAATTTTTTGCATGAGTCAGTCTCTGTTTTTACAATGCAGTATAGAAGTCAGGATCTGTACAGTTGATGTAACTCCTAACATTACTTTGGAAGAATATACATGTTTGTCTTGGCTTTAGCTGCTGTAGGACATGATGTCCCAAATGTAATTTCAGATTTCCCAAAGACTATTCAAAGCAGCATCTAATGCTTCATATTATTCTTGTCATTCACATTCGATACTATATGGGTGGGTTTTTCTTGACCAGGATTAACCATCTACAAAAAAAAGAGACAAATATTTAACAAGTAGGTGCTTGGCTCATATCATGACAAACATTTTTTCCCATTTGGGGGAAAAACCTCATATTAATAGTTTAAATCTGAGGGCCAAGTCTTATTAATGAAGAAACAGTTAGTTGTAAATACAATATTGGAAATTAAAACTACAAAGAAAAAATTCTCTTACTTTTTCTGACATAGTCCCTGAAGAATTTAGGATGTAGAAATAGTGAATGAGAAATACTGAATGAGAGGGGTCCTTAACACTTAGGAAATCCCAAGCATTTCTGAATATACAAACACTATTCATTTAATGACTGAGTTAGCATACTGAGACTACATCATTCATTGAGCTGGTCGCTAAATGAGGAGTTATGCATAGTATGTAGATTATAACATACAGAACAAAGAAATGGTGAGGGGAATCTCCAACCCGATGATGTTGCTTTCATCTGTATAACTCTTACATGTAGTACTGTAATGTATAACAGAACATGAAATTATAGCACTATATTGCATAGAATAATCAGTACAAAATTATAGTCCTGTATAAACAAGGTGTACTGCACACACACACACAAGACATTAAGGTTCTATCAACAAGATGTACATAACTGTAAAATGAACAAACAACAAAAACACCACCTGGGTTGTAATTTCCAGAGGCTGGTCCTAGATTTGAACAACATGCCTTTGTTTTAAGTCTCAGCAGTTTAACAGGTAGTTCATTAAATTAGAAAGATCTGTATTAGACATCAAATTATCAGAATATCTCCATGAAAATGATCTGTTTTTCTTAAGAACACAAGCTCTTCAATAATCCTTAAAATAAAATACAGCAGCCACCAACAGATGATCACATCACTTGGGTTCAGGCAATGTTGATCTTTCTCCTGTCAAAAAAGGCAGGGATGAAAATTATCCAAAAAATCCAGGATATCATTGATATCTCCATATCAATGATATAGAGAGTGTTCATCAATAATCATGACTGCAGAACAGATGCAAACCAGATGTGATCTTTAGCAAATCAATAAATGATCTATTCCTACATTACCTTACATATGTTTTCCTGGCATCTTAGCAGCCTCCATGAATTCTTCAAGATTACATTGATCGCACAGTCGATATTGCTGGAAGCTGTGCATCAAATGTGCCATTTTGGCTCATCCATGAAGGAGCCTCTGCAGGTCAGTGCAAGGGACCAGTGACACTAATCTAGCACTAATAAGATACCACAGAACCATGAACCTGCTTGACTCTTTAAAAATCATTGGATACGACAAGTATCCTTGACAAGCTAAGTGGCATAAATGAAGTCGCTGCCCTGCCTGTCTCTGAATTAAGTACTTTGGAAAACAGAAAGTCCTATGAAGTATGCAGTAAAGGAGCCTACTAACCAGGGGTTTAAGATAAAAATTAAACACATAAAACAATCACAGAAGCAAGAATAGCAGTGATAATTAATTTCCTGTAGTCCACAAATGTATACATAACCCTTGAAAAGATATGTGCACCCAAATGATAAGCCACTTGTGCATATCAAGGAGTCTCAAAGGTAACATTACTTCTAAAGAGTTTGTTTGTGTCTGAGAATTTATTCAACTCCAAACAAATCAGTTTTACTGTCACCTGAGGAACTACTGGAAGGAAATTTTTTTAGAAGTGGGCCCAATGAAAGCCTGCACTGATAAATGCTTTTGGCCTCTTAGCACAACAGTTTGGCCTGTATCATATGTGATCAGCAGGTCTCATAAAACTGTGCTCATTGTCACTCCTTTCCACAGCAAAGCAGGCAAACAGTACATTTTTTGGATATTGAGACAAAAAAGCAACCTGAGGGGTATTTTTTGCCTCAATATTAAAAAAATGCCAGGTTCATTACTTTTCTCCAGTTTCAGGCATCATAGAAATAATAGACATTTTGAAGACATTTGTCTTTTCATAAATGCTGTATTTATTTGCACAACATGCTTAGTGAATTGCCTAACATGCAGTAGGCTACAGCTACTCTTTGTTTAATGGCCGAGTTCTGTTCCTGAGAGTAGATCTGCATTAGTAGTACTCATAACAAAGTATCTGCATTACAGTACTCATAACAAAGAAATGCTCGAAGGAATCTCCAAGTTGATGGTTTTGCTTTTATTTGCTTACAGTGCATGCAGTACTGTAATGTATAACATAACATAAAGCTACAGTACTGTAGCATACAGTACAACCAGCAAAAATTATAGTACTTTACCAAAAAAAGTGTACTGTACAAACAAGACATTGAGGAGCTATCAATAAATTGTACAGAATTTTACAACAAAATAGATGTCATTAGACTCAGCTGTAACTGCGTGCAACTCGTGATCGTAAGTCTGATGTTAAGCAGATATGTTGTTAAACAAGGAATATCTGTACTCGAATGCCCAGAGAGTTCCAAATGGCAACTACAATATAATGTTCATTCTTTAGTTAAGTAGGAATTTCTCCTACCAACTTTAGTACATTGTAATACACAGCTCCTGAGGCTATGCTGAGATGATGTTTTAGCAATATCAACTATCCAGTTCTGAGTTTAACGAAAGATTTATCTAGTACATTGTGATAGAACTTCCATTTAGGAGGTCATATATAATCCCTACTAGCCTATTCCTATGTCTTAGATGTATGAGAGGTTTTAGGGAAGAATATATCCAAAGTCTCTCAAAAAATGCTTTAGAAAATGCTCACAAAATGTTAGAAATCAAGTATTAATGAGCAATAAAGTGGCTGCTTGTTGATATAACTGATATAGTTTTAAACTTTGAGGATGGTATTAAAATAAAAAAGTGAAGATATAATTTTATATTCCCTTGAATCTACTAATTTATTTATTTTAATCAGATTTAAAATTATAGTGTTCCATTCTGACATTGAGTGAATGTGTATTTATTTGAGAATTTGGATTTCAAACATAGTGTTTTGCTGTTTATGGGATAATATAATATACGAAAATCCTCCTTTAGCACACTGCTTTATTTGCCCTGTAATTATCTATTTAGATGTTTGCACATTACATATTCATCAACAAGTATGAGGAACCTCGCAGTTCAGGCACATACTTTACCATGATAATCATTTTGTGAATTAGCATCAGCCTATATCTTATTCTCTTTATTAGCTCCCCAATAGATTCATTTTATTAAATGCATCAGAGAATGATTCAGCTCAGCTTGGTGGTACTACATCCGGTGCAGCACCATATGGTGGTAGCTCACGGAAATTGTTGGCAAACTATTCAGGATATTATGAACAAATTCTTCATTCTTAAATATTAATGAGCAAATCCAGAAGATGAAGGCAAATTCCTTATGTAGTTGCTTAACAGTTTAATAAATGACACAGGTGGACAGGGATTCTTAGCAGTAGCTACCTATTGCCAGGTAAAAGTGTCAAGCTTCACTGGAGCACAGAGATGCAGATAACCTAAGAGGAGATGGTTAGATACATCAACGGAGTAGCTAATGAGATCCGCCAAAAAGCAGACAATTGAAGAACCATATGTGTTTAATGAAATGCACATGTCTTTTCAAGTCCGATTTTAATAAAAGGTGCAGGAAGATCTTAAAAAGCACATTTTGTCCTTGTTTTCTTCCATGACCACTAGGACAGGCACTTCCCATCCCAAAGTTCCGGCAGCCTTCTTGCTTTGCCTCCAGAAAACCTCTTTGTGACCTTGTTTTGTAATAGTGTCTATATTTCTGCAATAGAACTTTCCAGTCAGTGGGGTCAGGTGATTTGGTTAAGAGACAGCCCATTGCAGTTGATTTAATAAAGATTACATTTTACTTCAGGCCATTTTGTAGGAATATTTTGCATTTAAATGACAAATGGATCTCAACATCATGACCCAGGATAGGAAAGAAAATAACAACAAGAGGCTCTATTGAATCAGATTAAAAATGAGAATGTTGTCTCAGAAAATATTTTAAAAGGACTCCATTAGCAAACCTTACAACAAAGAGACAGCAATTAGGGCAATCGAGTTGTTAGATCTAGTTTATCAATTTTAAAACTATTTTAAACTGCTTTTATATTTTGCAAATAAATTCACAGAGTGTGAATGGAAAGTAGCATGGCTTCTGCTACTTTTTCAAATAGCTTAAATAAATAAAATAACTTGCTTTTACATGTATATTACCTATATGCTTTTGTTCCTAGAAAAAGGGCCAAAAAACATAGGTAACAAAAATGAAGAAAACAAAAATCATATTAAATTGCAACAACAAAAGGAAATGACTGTTAAAATTTAATATGTGTTTATCTTGTTATGCCCATTTTCTGAATGTTTATGATATTAATTTCAGACTACATTTCTGTTATAGGAGACACATTCTTCAACATGGTATAGGAGAACACTTTGATATCAGAATTAGGCTCAAACCTTTAACTGGTTGAGTGACTTAGATTATTACATTTTTGTGGTTTATTATTATGGTTTTTGATTGTTTATTTCCTGTGAAAGACATCAAAATGGAGTTTTAAAAATATAAATTTGCTTTTGTATTGTGTTTTTTGATCTAGAATTTCCATGTGACACTTTCTATCCCTTCTTAGCTAAGATATTCTGTTTTTCATTTATTGTGAATATGTGTGAGTGTGTGTGTGTGTCTGTGTATGTATGGATGCTTTAGAGTTATTTTCTGATGAATCTTAGCATTTGCCTCAAATTTAGGTTGTCTCCCACGATTGTCTTTTATCAAAGAATGAGTTACATTTTCTTGTTCACTTGGCAAGAAATTTTGTGCTGTATACCAAACATTTTGAATGTCATACTGGGAAAATGTACTGAATAATACTGTTTTCTGTTTTGGTTTGTCATTTTTTTCCTCAACTAAGCAATTAGTTTGATTGGCTTGAAACTGCAAACGATGATCCTTCGGTGGCAGGTTAAAGCTCAGCTTCTGTCTCCCTCTCCTCTGCTCCCAGCTTCTGTGAGGCTCTTTGGGCTGCCTGCTTCACCTCTGAGGGTCAGTGTTCAGCCAGAGTCAGAAAGGATTTGTGACTCTTCCAAATTTCTTTCTTGTCTTACAGCAGGTGTGGTTACCCTGGATAGTTCTTCCTTTCTTTAAGCAGGAAAATCATGGGTGGATGACATTTTACCCAAACCGGGCATGGTGGTACATGCCTGTAATCCCAGCACTCAGGAGGCTGATGCGGGACGATCACCGTGAGTTTGAGACCAGCCTGGGCTACAAAGTGGGCTCAAGGCCAGCCTGAACTGCACAGCGAGACCCTGTCTCAAAAGGACAAAAAAAAAAAAAAAAAAAAAAAAAAAATTACCCAATGACTTTTTCTCTTACACTAAGATCAGAAGAAAAGAAGAAAATATATTTGTGCCCCTTTCTTTTAATTTCCAGCTGCTCTCTAGAATCACCCTGTTGTTGTAGACACTCAAGAGTCTTCAAGTGTTTTCTGTTTGTTTTTCTTTTGTTTTTAACATTTCTTTTTCAAAGCTCATAGTCATCTTTTTGAGAGTCAATAAAAGTATAATTGCAGAAAAATCTAAATAAATGCTTTGTTTTTTGGTACTGGAAATCGAACTCAGGACCTTGTGCTTGCCAGACAGGTGCTGTGCTGCTAAGCCATCTTTCTGGCCCTTAAATAAATGCTTTAGATTCACTGTCTTTTAGTCATTTGTCTTTGAATTCATCTACAGTGTTGGGAGCATAAACTAGCACAACCACTGGGGAAATCGTTATAGTGACTCCTAAAAACCTAAATGTGGAAGTTCCATTTGACCAGTATCTTTTGGCCATCTTTTCAAGAGGACTCAAGTCAACATATTACAATGACACACGCATACTCACTTTTGGAAAAGCCCAATTCATAACGCCTAAATCATGAAAATACCTTACGTAGCCACTAATAAATGAATAGATTAAGAAGATGTGGTGTGTATACACAACGGAGAACAGCTCAGTCATAAAGAAGAATAAATTACAATCATGTTTTAGAAAAATGGCAGGATCTTGAGAACATAACACTAAGTAAAATTAGTCATAGCTTTAATGTTGATGTTGTCTTGGACACACCCAAAATATAAATTGTTGTTCTTAACAAGGACATATGCTGTGTAGAAAAGAAAAAAGACCTTATGAAAGAGGGAGAAAGGAGGGAAGAAGGTGGAGGAGGAATAGGAAAAGTAAAAATAATTGAGATGCATTTTATGTGTATATTGGTCATCCAAACCAAATGGAATCACTATGTATTACAAACATGCAGTCAAAAAATAAGGTAAAAACTAACTTAATTTTTGACAGGTCAGCAATATATCGTTAGTCTTCCACTAACTCTGCTGTAGATAACACCTCTGACATATGGGATACGATTTAGGATATGCTTTTGATCAGATTTTTCTTCAAAGAATTATAGGCCACTTGTATAAAAACTGACAACTCTTCCCTAGAGCCTGCAGATGTCCCATGGGTGACTAAAACAGGGTGAAAACTTTAGTATCACTGTCTTTATTTTCTACCTCCTTTCACACCTTAACCTGTGGGTCACACTGTTTCCGTTCACCTCTGAATGGAGATATGCTACGCACTTAGGGAATGTTTGCCAGAACTTGTATATTTTCCTAATACGTCCTAAATCTCTCTCCTCTCTCCAGACTGAAGACGGCAAGATAAGAGCAACTACAGTTTTCAATATTTGCAGGGCATCACCATCAGCAGATTGCCAACCCTTAGGTTTCATAAAGTCTCATTCCAGACCATTGGGCCAGCACCTAGCATTTTCCAGCCATCAGTAATTTTCTAATTAAAGCCTCCCTTCTTTTCCTCTTGCCTAAGAATGAAAGGAGTTGAAACATAGGCTCAATTAAGATGGTCATTTCCCCACTTCTGTCTACTACCTTTCTGTTTTTCCAGTGTTCTGAATACATCTTTTTCCTTGCTCCAGTTCATGGGGACCTTAACCAACAATGAGTAATAGGCTTCAGTTCAGTTTTGCATATAAGACCCTGCTTATGTGCATGTGTGCATGTGTGTATGTGTGTGTGTGTGTGTGTATATATATATGCATGTAGTGCATCTGTGTGTGTGTGTATATGTGTTTGTAAATTATAGATTCAAGATGTAATGGAACGTGAACTGTTCTAGGACTTCTTCTGGTACCTTTCTTAAAATAGGCATGGACCTCACTGCAGCTAGTTGCTGCATAGAAATCAGGCTGGTGAAGCATTTCCTGAACTGCATTTAGACTTTACTGCTGATGAAGAGGCCAGTTCGTCTTCATTGTGCTCATCAGAGGTACAGGCTGTGAAGTCTGTCATCAGATGCTATTCTACTCTCTTTGCCATTGAAGAACTACCTAATATGTTTTCTTCTCTCAGAAGCAACAGGCCTAGAGAATCCAGTTAGCCCATCCTGGCCTCATGATCTAATATCTGGGAGGATCAATATCTCCCACATCATGTTGAAGCAGCACTCTGGCTACTCTAATTATTTGAGTGCTGTCGGGAGTAGCTCTACTCTTTTTTCTTCTCTTTTACCTTTGCTTCCTAGATCATCTCATCCATTCCAGAACTCTAATTACCATCTATATGCTAATGACTACCAAATTTATATCAGTAACCCACTTCTCTGAGTTCCAAATTGGATCTTTCAACAGCCTAATTTACATCTGCTTTGATGTCTTACTAAGGCCTCAAATTCAGCACGTCAAAAATCAGACTTTTAATTTCTACCTCTTTCCTCCCAGTGGGTACCTTTCTTAAACTTTCTCTATCCATTTGTTCAAGACAGATTTGGAACTAGTCTCTCTTATGTGAAAACCTCTTAGAAATCTGTAGGGGAAAAAAAAGACAAATGATCCACTGGAAAACGAGGCAAAGAAGCGAAGAGATAATTAATCGGTCAGATGTACAGAAAGGAATTGAATTTTACTTGTACCAAAAGAAATATTTAGAGTCAGCATGGTGGCATGCTACTGTAATCCCAACACTTAAGGAGGCTGAGACAGGAGGATAGCTGCAAGTTCAAGGCCAGCCTAAACTACATAGAGAGACCCTGACTCAAAAAAAGAGAAATATTTATTATGTTATATTCCTCACATCCAGTGGACAAACTTTCCAAAAATTTGAAAACTACTATTTTAATGTGGTCAATACACATAAAATAGAACAGGTCCTGTGAAGGAGGGTATCATACAATATCTACTAAAATTATAAATGCATCTACCCTTCAGAAACCCACTTTCATTGTAATTAAATGTTAAGGTATTTTTAAAATATAAACATAGATACAAAGTTAATAATTTTGGCATTCTTTAGAATTAAAAAAAGTGATTGGAAATAATATGTTTCCAGCCATAGAGTCTGGCTAAAAGAGCTACCTTTTATCTAGCCAAGAAACACAAAATTAAGAAAAAGAAAGTTTCTAATTAGAGACATGGAGAGATTTTAAGGATAGTTCTGTTAAGTGAAAGAAAAAATGCATATTTATGGATACATTATGCCCACTTTCATAAAATAGGAAGGTGATGAATTAAATATGTTTTATTTACATAAATACTAAAAGAATAAATGACAAACTACTAAAACTGGTAAAGTTAGGCAGAAGGACAGAGATGAAGTGAAATTTCTAAGAATGTTTTAAAAGTAATTTTTCTTTGAATCATATAAATGTTACCTAATCATAAAGTTTACATAAATTAATATAACTTAATAGAATATTAGAAAAATAGTAATATTCTATTTAAGAAAACATATGCTATGAATCAGTCAACATTAGCAAATATATTAATCTAATATTAATATCAACATATTAAATATGAACATTGCTTTGATTATTGTCAAAGTTTCAAAAGTAATAAAAGGATGAGTTGCAACTTAATTTTCATTTCAAAACACATGGTTTAACATTTCTAATGTTACACTAAAAATACATGTTCTGGTATGGCTTTAAAATTTCAGTGAGATAATAGTCAAGCCCGGAGAGGTTACAGATAATTAGTAACTACTTAGTAGAATTTCAAATACTCTGAGTACTGTAATTACTCTTCTATTCAAAACTTTACATATTTTTGGATGTAAACATAAATGACCATAGACAGAACATCTTAGTAATCACAGAAAAAATGGTAAAGTAACAGAACATGTATTGCATAAACAGCCCACATGTGTATGAAGAGGCAGGAGGTCTTATAAAATATTGATGTTTTTTAACTCACTCTCAGATATTCTGATTCAGTTAGTCTTGGGTAGGGAATGAGATTTTGCTTATTAATCAAGTTACCAGGTGACTCTGATGATATCTGGGATACTTTGAGACCCACTAAATTACTTCATGAATATGCTATTAACAGAAAGAGGTCACTAGGAAAAGAGAAAAATTCAAATGATAAACAGATACATTTATGATTGGGTGAATATTCTTTTTTTTCTTTTTTGTCTTTTTGAGACAAGGTCTCGCTATGCAGTTCAGGCTGGCCTTGAGCTCACTTTGCATCCCAGGGTGGTCTCGAACTCACAACAATCCTCCTGCGTCAGCCTCCTGAGTGTTGGGATCACAGGCATGTGCCACCATGCCCGGCTGGATGAATATTCTTTAGGCCTTATGGTCTGTGTATCTTTTGCAATCTTTTAAATTTATTTTTATTAGTACATGTTTACAGTACATAATGATTACACTTATGACCGTTGGTATATGTAAACATGCATCTTAATTTTTTTAATCCTTTTTCATCCGTATCCTAACCTTTCCTTCCTTTCACATCTTGGCCTCCTTTCCTTTTGTTAAAGTTCTACCTCTCTGTTTTCTATTATCTATCTATTATTTTGCTCATTAGTTTATTTAGACTTTGAGTTTCTCATGTAAGAGAAACCATGCAATATTTGAGCATGTGTATCTGATTTATTTCACTTGATATTATGGTCTCAAGGTTCATTCATATTCCTACAAATGACTCAAATATGTGCTTCTTTATAGCAGTAATACTGAGCTTAAGGAATACATTTTCTTTAGTCATTCATCTGTTGATGGATGTAAATATCACTTCCAAGATTTAGCTACTATGAATTTTGCTGCTATAAAAATGGGTATGCATGTAATGTGATGTCTTTAACTCTTTCTGGAAGATACCTAAAAAGGGAATAGTTGGGTCAAATGAAATTTCTGTTGTTAGGTTTTTGAGCAATCTCTATACTAATTTCCATACTTCTTCTATGAGTTTACATTCTCTCCAACAATATAGAAGTGTAACAATATAAAAGTACAAGAGCTCCACCCTACTCTGTCTGTGCCTTCTGTGTCTTTGTATATTGTTCTTTTTTACAAATCAACACCTCCCTGCTAAAACTGTGAATGATACTATAGATAAAATAAATTTCTCCTGCACTTATTTTGTTGAATATGGAAAAACACTGAAAAGTTTTAAACGGGAGAATGGTATGATAATATCTACATTTTTGTGGGTCTGTATGGTGACATATGAAGGATAGATTGCTAAGGTCAAGTCAAAAAGGCATTTAAAAATTACTAAGGATAGATCCACATTTAAGTGATCAATTGAATTGTGACGAATGTGCCATGTAATTCTATAGTCAAAAAGTAGTCTTTTCAACAAAAAGAGCTAAAAGAGCTGGCTAGCTACAAAGAAGAACATAAACCTGGATCTTTATTTCATATTACACAGAGAAATTAACTGGAAGTAAATTATAAACTTAGGATAAACTCAAAGTTATTAAATGTATTTAAAAGTATATTGTAGAAAAATCTTTATGTTATTGGATTAAGAAAAAATTTACTAAGCAAGCAAAAACAATAAAAGAAATTGTTTGCTCAGGTGGATTTAACATGTTCTTCACAAGATAGGGTTAAGTAAATGAAAAGTCAGGGGCTGGAGATGCAACAGTGGCAGGGTGCTTACTCAGCACGCTCAAGGCCCAGGCTTTCGCGCCCAGAAAAAGGAAGAAATTCCACATGAAAATGAAAAGAATGCCATGAGGAAAGAAAATGAACCATGTAAAATAAATACGTGTTTAACAAATAGTTTGCATTCAGAATATAAAAAAGAAATCTCATACAATTTATTTATTTATTTATTTATTTATTTATTTATTTATATTTTAAAGAGAGAAAACAAGGATACAAAATAAGATAGTAGGAGAGTAACAATGGTTAATGCATTGTGTACTTTATCTTCAGAGTAAGTGCTCAGATTACAAGATATAGGCATAAAATATTGATCAAACATTATCAGCAAAATTACTTTTTCAATGAACTAGTAGAAATTAATAGTATAACTATTTTGACCATTTTAAACATATGCATGTATACATTTTTTTTCCTTTTACTTTCCTTTTTTTCCTTTCCACCATCCCAGTTACTCTTCCCTTTTGAACAGTTTCTTCCTATTTCACAATATCTATTGTACATTTTAGATATTTACTCTTTCAACTTCTTACACCAGGGAGACAATATAATAATAATCAAATTCAGTAGTATAGCTTGATACAAAGTCAGCACTCAAAGTTCAGTAGCACCCCTGTACACAAACAGCAAACTTACTGAGAGAGAAATTAGGGAAACCATACCCTGCACAATGGGATCAAAACAATTTAATAATAAAAACAACCCATCTTGGAAAAGCAAATTAGTTAAGCAAATATTTTACAAAGAAGATAAGCTGAAATAGCTCTGACACTGCTAGCCATTAAGGAAATTCAAACTGTAGCCAGAATGAAATTGTACTACCCATCTACTGGATTTGCTAAAGTTGAAACAAAGACAACTAATCATGGCATATGCTAGCAATAATGTAGAATATTTAAAATACATTCATTCATGATGAAATCCAATGGGTATAACCATTTTGGAGAACAATTTTATTGTTTTTCTAAAGCAGTCATATATTTCCAAATGACACAGCATGCTTAATATTTTCCCAAAAGATACAAAACATATGTCCACATAAGCTTGTACATAGATGTTAATAGCAACATTGTGTATAGTAGTCAAAACTAGAAATGAATCAGTGTCCATCAAATGATAAGTGTATTTGTTAATATCTACAGCATGGAATACTACTTTGTAAATGAGGGGCTTGGGGGTTCATCAAAGGGAAAGCTATGACCATAAGTGAGTAACACAGGACAAACATTCTTGGGTGGTACGCTGTTAGGTTTGCATGTTAGGGGAGGTCCCTCTCAGATTATCCTGGAGTTCAGATGAGGAGACTTCCATTTGGAAGAAGAACTCCCAGGAAATGGAGTTTACCAAGAAATCTTGCATCTCAGGTAATGTCATTCAGCAATGCAACAAGAGTCTCTGAGTCAGTGACCAGTGAATTCTGCCTGAAATGGGCACAGTGGCTTAGGGTTTTACCACCGTAAAGCTCTATATGATCAATAATCAGAAAGTGCTTGGTGTTATTTCACAGAGTACTGCAAGTAGTTAAAAGATTCTGCTTCGGTTATTTTTTCAATTACACTTGAAAACATTTATGTTTTGTGCCAGAAGAGTTTTGAGCCAATGAACCTGAGAATTCTGTGAAGAAACAAACTTAGGGGCAATGTGCAAGATCTACACTGACTAATTAATGCAAACAGTAATGAGAAAGGAACTTAACGTATTCAACAATAGGAATGAAATTCAAAAGTATTGTTACAAATAAAATGAATAAAACTCAGAAGCATATGTAACATATGATTACATTTTTGTGAAATACTGGTCAAAACCAAAGTATAACGACTGGAAGCAGATCAGTGCAACCCAAGGCCAAGAGTCAGAGAGAAACAGAAAAGGAGAAAGGAAAATTGACGGGTAGGAAATAAAACTGTTTTGTTTTATAGTAATAGGGTAACATAACTCCATACAATTACTCAAACTCCTAAAGTTGTACAAAAAGATGGAAGAAGTTTCTTGTTTTATAAGTGAATCAATAAAACTGGAAACGATAAGATCTATTTTAATTAAGAAGTGTATCTCTAGGAGAAATGTGAATTAAAATTCAATTTGTGATTTCCTTCATATTTTATTTTTCCATGATAATAATTGTTAGGCATTAAGACAGTGACAGAGATATATTTGTTAATTAGACACATACAATAGCAGAAAATATTTTCTTTAAAATGGGATTTGGGACAGGCCCGTTTCAAAAATGTGAAAAGAAAAAGTAAATTTTTAAAAAAGGAAACTACCTTTGTTTAGAAATGATAATAGAGTATTCTGGGCAAGCAGTAAGAGCTAGGCATTTGGGGGGAAATCATCTGGTCTTATTGATTTGTAGATTGCCTCTGAATTAAGTGTGTAACGTATTGAAGACTTGGGAGTACATTAAATGGGAAGACATAAAACAGCAAATTTCATATTTTATAAATTTCATAACTTTAAATGTTAAATATTTCCTCTGCCACTGACCTTTAAAACAGTGTACTTTATTATCATTATTTCCCATTAGATGATGATGTAGCAGGGTGGATATATATCCATATCATTATTACTAAAAATGTCCTGAAATTATCTTAGATATGCAATTTTTAATGGAATTTGTATATGTGGGGAATTGTATTCTCCTAAAATTATGAGGATAAATTGCAGAATATTCAAGAGTAATAGTTACTATTTCTTCCAGTCCTGAAACCTTACCCAGTTCTCACTACAGCCATTTCTATGCACTCTGAGTTCTGGATTGGTGTGAATTTAAGCTGCTAGAACTTCTGTAAACTTTTTCCAGAGCAGAGGCTTGTCATCCATACTGTGACTTCAAGGGGGATTATCAGAGAGCAAGAAAACAAGGCCTAAGGCATACTGAAATATGAACATGTTATATACTGCAGATTTAATGTACTACTGTCCCATTTTGGAAGAAATTCTTTTAAAAGAACAGGTAATTATATAGGATAAAGTAAATATTGAAGCATTTTCTAAAGATGTTTCCCACAGATTATAGTGCTCAAAGTTTAAAATTTATACTTTTGAAAATGTTATCATATTTACAAATTAAGTCTTATCTGCAATGATGTATGCCATATTATTTTGTATATCTTCTTCCTCTACTTGAACTCAAAGTTGATAGGTAATCTTATTTCGTAGTAGACATCTAAAGGTTCTTGCTCAAATGTGATAGATGATATAAACTACAATGTCACTTTCTATTTGCTATTCCTGAAGTCATGCAGTCTGGATTCTGGTCTTGGCTTATAGCATCTTATTTTAATCACCTCTCCTCTAAACTCCAATGCCCTCAACTTTAAAATGAGACAAATGGTATCAGCTCTGTCTGCTTCACAGTGAGGTTATGAATATCAAGTGCTTTAGAAATAGGTTTAAATGTTGTCAATAAATCTATAAGCATAGAAGTGCTTAGATCTGAAGTGAAATAATAATAAACATAATGCACATGCTAGAAGGTCATATGTATTCGTTCATGTAATCAATAATAAAGTCTCTGATTTCACTGAACAAATATTAACCAACTCCTGTACCACTAGGGACAGAGAGATGTAAAGGACACAGTGTCATACTTCAGTCATTCAAAGTGTGATCTGGGAAATGATACACAAGCAGATAATTAAAACACAAGGTCATAATTGGTACACTAGGCATGATGAGCATGAGAGAATGTTGAAGAATCAGAAGAGTCCATTAACTTCTGCCCAAGAGAAATGCGCTCCTGCAAAGGTAATTAGAGGTGAGTTCCCAAAGATTGATGTGATTAGAAATCTGACTGAAAATAAGAAGAGAAGGGTAAAGTTCAATATTTAGGTTACAATCTGCTTATAGAAGTCTGTGTAGACCATTTTTGCACTTGATTTGCATAAGTAATATATACTGAAGTCAACTTTACTAAAAAAAAAATAAAAACAGTTTAAGCTGGGAAAAACAGTAACAGTCATTAATAGTCTTTTGAGTAGTTCAGAGTAATGGACTGCATCACGTCATTTTATGCATTTAGAAGATGATTAGAGCCAGAATGACTCTATGCACCAGAAAATAAAGCACTATGCAGCTACTAGAATGATCAACATATGCACCCTATTGATAGAGATGCCCATGCCTAATTAGCAAGTCACTCAAAATTCCACCCAGTTGTGAGAAAAATCGCTAATGAAGAGTACAGGTATGGCTTGCATATAAAATCTTCTAAATGATGGATGTAAGAAGTCCACATATTTGCTTAAGTTGGCCAAACCATGTATGCCTGGGGAAATGCTCCATAGCCTCCCTCTCGGGCTTGGACCAAGTGGAAAAGTTAAATTATTTTTTCTGAGATTGCATTATTCCTCAAGTCAAATGCTAACATTTCCACTTCTATTAGAAATCTTAACCAGGAAAAGTGACCCAAACATTAAGATTTGATAATTTGGACATCATCTTGGAAGCACTGAGAACAATGACAGAAGAAAAGGACAGTTAAATTCACTTGTTCAAATGACTGTTCTGGCAGATCAAGGTCAACAGATTGAAATGGGGATGAAGCTACTAAGGATGGGAGGAAAGCAGACAGTTTCGAGTGACTGACTGATCTGGAAGAGCTCTGATCACCATGGGAACATGGTGGTGGTAGTGGTGGTAATGTAGGAATGGATGGCACTTTCAGGTGCTTCTAAAGAAGCATTGCAGAATATCTGAAACCAGTGAGAAGAGCAAGACGTTATGGACTGTGGTGTAGGATGTATATGGAAGCAGTACGATTAATAAGGATACGACGTAGGAGTGGGCTGGAAGAGCAAAAAGGACAAGGCAAATTCATTTTTCAGAAGCTGAGGGACATTTGGATATAGAAACCAGTTTGACAGTTACAAATGTGACTCTCATTCTCAAGAGAAAGAGATCTAATCTAGAAATAGTCATGCAGAATTATCAACTTAGTTGAAGTTATGGGAGGAGATGGAACAGCTCAAAAGAATAATTTCAAAGGAAAAGTAGACTGCATTAACAGGTAGACTGAAGAAGAAACCTCAATTAAAAGTCTGAGAAAGTATATTTTAACCATAAGAGAAATTGTTGAAGTAAGAGTTTAAGGAGGAAAGGAGAACTGCGAGGTGATGCCCCTCCCCACAAAAAAACACAGCTGTTTAGTAACACTAGTAGGTAGAAAATCAAAAAGACTCTCAAATTCTGCTTTTCGATACTGAGTCACTGGAATGGGAGCTGCTCTCTCCAACTACTAAAAGGTCATCTGGGTGCACGCCCTGATCCTAGTGAGCAAGTGCTCCAAGAGCTACTGGTCCCGTGGATTGAGTCCACCACGGTTCCCAGCTGAAACTCGCAAAGAGAGCCAGACAGGAGGTCGTCACTCAGAAGCTCCAGGAACTGCTCTCACTGGGGTGTGCATGCGGGCCCATCCTGCAGCTGCCCTGTGCCGAGTGAGTAAGTGCTCCAAGAGCTGCTGGTTCCATGGTTTGAGTCCATGCTTTTCTCCCATCGCTATGGTTCCCAGCTGAAACTCGCAGAGAGAGTCAGGTATTTCCCATCTACTTCCTGGGGGCAGAGCAGGCAATCCAGGACCCTGCCACCATTACAGTCTGAGTCTCTGCCCTCCCTGCACCTGCAGCAGACAGGAGGTCCTCACTCAGAAGCCTTGGGGACTTCTCTCACTGGGCCTGCCCTGTGGATGCCCTGTGCCGAGTGAGCGAGTGCTCCAAGAGCTGCTGGTCCAGCGGTGGTTCCAATCTGTGCTTTACTTGTACCTGGACCCCCTAGGGGGTTGTAGGCATGGGCAGGCTGTGATTACTCCTCGTCCGGCCTGCATCTGGTTCCTGTATGTGTCCTGAACTGACTGGAGACACAGAATCAGGTGATTCACAAACTGTCGACCCTGCAGTTTGTGTCTGGGTTTTGCCTGTACTCTGAATTGCCTGGGGACATAGGTCCACTGGACCAGGATTGTCACACCAATGTAACCAGAATCTGGGCCGTGCACGTGCCCTGAACTGGGGACTCTGGATCAGACAGTCTGCCATTAACTGACACCAATGCAACGTCTGAGACCGGGGATAACTGGATACAAATCATCAACTGCTAGAAAACCTGAGACTAAGTAGTGCTTCTCAGGGGACACTGAGGGGCAAATCTGACCAACAGGAAAATTAGGGACATTAGTGGTCCTTGCTGTGCAGGCAATGGTGAGGGAAACTGAACTTTCTGCATCCGGTAACAAACATGACAAAAAGAAGGACTAAAACACAATCCCAGAACTTCACCCCACTCAGAACAAGTCCAGGAGACATCAGCATAGGAGAACTTGGTAAACACATGCCTGAAATAGCTGAAATGATTGTAATGGAAGTAAGAAACAACTCCATAAGGCCACAGAAGAGATGAGATCAGAAATAATCACTCAGGCAAAAAATGAAATCACAATAATAATGAAGGAACTGCTCAAAAAGGCTGAAGAAGAAACAGATAAGAAAATAGAACAAAGGCAAAGGACAGAAGTGTTAAATGAAAAACATAGAAAGGGCTTAGAACACATGAACCATATTCAAGGAGACTTCCAGGAAAACAAAGCTTCCATTGAAAGCTGCCAAAACTGCTTGAATGAACCTGAAGATAGAATCTGACTTTGAAGATAGCATGGCAGCTAGCGACCATGAAAGAAAGGATCTTGGAAAATCAACAAGGATCCAGGAAAAGCCAATTCAACAGCTGCAAGATGAGGCAAAGAGGAATAATGTATGACTCATAGGAGTCAATGAAACAGCAGGAGGTAACACAGTTGAAACAAAAAGAATATTTGCAGAAAATTTCCCAAGTATGGAAACAGAACATGATATACAGTAAATGAGGCACATAGAAATCCAACCAACCACGACAGAAATAAAACTACACCCAGACATATAATAGTCAAGTTCCCAGATCTCCAGCAAAAGAACAGAATATTAAAAGCTGCTAGAGAAAAGAAACAAATTACCTATACTGGAAAGCCCATCAAACTCATGGTAGACTTCTCAGCACAAACCATCCAATCCAGAAGAGCTTGGAGTAAAGGATTACAAGTCCTGAGACAAAGCAGCTTCCAAGCAAGACTAATGTACCCTGCCAAACTATCCTTCAAATTCAATGGAGAAATAAAATATTTTCACAACAAAGAACAATTGAAGAGCATCATGAGTGACAAGCCAGCATTACAAAGAGTACTAAACAATATTGCAGACAAAGAAAAATCTGACTGCAATTTCAAGAAAAGCAGTTGAAATGAAACATCAAGAAGAGCAAGCAAATAAACAGGTAGAAAAAGTAGGATACCAATGCAAGTAAATAATGTGACAATGATAAATCAACACATATCTGTTATAACTATAAATGTAAATGGCCTCAATTCTCCAGTCAAAAGAAACAGACTGGCAGAGTGGATTAAAAAACAAAATCCAGTGATATGCTGTGTACAGGAAACACATTTCACTCGAAATGAAATCCACAGACAAAAAGTCAAAGGTTGGAAAACAATCCTTCATGCAGCAAGAACCCAGAAAAAAGCAGGGGTAGCTATGTTGTTTGCACACTATGTAAACTTAAAACCGACAACAATCAAAAGAGATAAAAGAAGGTCACTACAAACTAGTCAGGGGAAAACTGCAAGAGGATGAGATAACAATCATACACAGGTATGCACCAAATATTAGAGCTCCAAATTATATAAGACAAATCTTAACAGGCATGAAAACCCATATAATTAAGAACGCTATTGTAACAAGGGACCTCAACAGCCCACTGACACAAAGAGATAGGTGAACTGCACACAAAAATCAGCAAGGAAATAACAGATCTGAACCAAAGCTGTGAACAAATGGACTTAGTAGATGTATACACAGTGTTCCACCCTGCAAGATCACAATACACATTTTTCTCAGCTGCACATGGATCATTCTCTAAAATAGACCACATCTTAGCCCATAGAGCATACCTTCCGAAATGCAAAAGAGTTGAAATTATCCCATGCATATTACCTGACCACAGTGCAATGAAATTGGAAATTAATGACAAAAGGAACTCCAAAAACTCCATAAACACTTGGAAATTAAACAACAACCTCCTGAACAACCAATGGGTCATGGAAGAAATTCAAGAGGAAATTTAAAAAATACCTACAAACAAATGAAAATGTAAATACAACTTACTGGAATCTACGGGATGCAATGAAAGCAGTCCTCAGAGGGAAATTTGTAGTGCTGAATTCACACATAAGGAAAACAGAAGGAGAACAAATAAGTAGCTTAATGCTGCATCTTAACCTTTTAGAAAAAGAAGAACAAGTCAGGCCCAAAGCACAAGGAAGGGAGGAGATTATAAAAATTAGGGCAGAAATCAATGCAATTGAGACAAAGAAAACCCTCCAAAACATAAATGAATCAAAGAGTTTGTTGTCTGAAAGAATAAATTAAATTGAGAAACCCCTAACCAACCTTATCAAGAAAAGGAAAGAACTCAGATTCATTCAATAAGAAATGAAAAGGATGAAATTACTACAAATTCCACAGGAATTCAGGAGATCATCAATAACTACCTGGAAAATCTTTACTCCCA
Organism: Chinchilla lanigera; assembly: GCF_000276665.1. NCBI lineage: Eukaryota > Metazoa > Chordata > Mammalia > Rodentia > Chinchillidae > Chinchilla > Chinchilla lanigera. The sequence continues at coordinate 27,992,427 of NW_004955405.1, read as the reverse complement.
TAGGATAGAAAACTCAGAAGAAGTGGACAGATTCCTAGATATGTATGAATTTCCAAGGTTGAGTCAAGAAGATATGAAATTCCTGATCAAACCAATATCAATTAATGAGGTTGAAAACATGATTCAAATCTTACCAACAAAGAAAAGCGCAGGCCCTGATGGATTCACAGCAGAATTTTCCAAGAAATTCAGGGACAATTTCATACCAACACTCCTCAAACTCTTCAATGAAATTGAAAAGGAAGCAATTCTCCCCAACTCATTTCTGGAGGCAAACATCATACTGATACCAAAACCAGAGAAAGACCCAACCAAGAAACAGAACTACAGACCAATCTCCCTAATGAACATAAATGCAGAGATACTCAATAAAATACTAGCAAATAGAATGCAGCAAATTATCAAGAAAATCATACATCGTGACCATGTCAGATTCATTCCATGAAAGCAGGGTTGGTTCAATACTCGCAAATCTATAAATGTTATATGCCATATCAATGGAGCCAAAGACAAAAACCACATGATCATCTCAATAGATGCAGAAAAAGCTTTTGAGAAGGTCAAGCATGCATTCATGATTAAAAATTCTACAGAAAATAGGAATAGATGGTCTTTACCTTAACCTGATCAAAGCCACCTATGACAATCCAACAGCCAACATCATTTTCAATGGACAAAAACTGAAAGCTTTTACTTTAAAATCTGGAATAAGATAAGGATGTCTGCTGTCACTTCTGTTCAATATAGTTATGGGACCATTAACCAGAGCAATTAGACAAGAGAGAGAAATAAAAAGACTAATGAAAGGAAAGGAAGAAGTAACACTATCACTCTTTGCAGATGACATGATACTTTACATGGAAGACCCCAACAAGACCACAAGAAGACTCCTTGAATTAATCAACAAATTCAGCAGTGTAGCTGGATATAAAGTCAACACCCAAAAATTGATAGCATTCCTATACACAAACAACAAACAGACTGAGAGAGAAATTAAGGAAACCATACCTTTCACAATAATATCCAAGAAACTGAAATACTTAGGAATCAATCTAAAAAAAACAAGTAAAAGATCTATTCAGTGAAAACTACAGTACTCTGAAAACAGACATCAAAGAAGATTTCAGTAAATGGAAAAATGTTCCTTGCTCACGGATAGGAAGGACCAACATTGTGAAAATGGCCATACTCCCCAAACTGCTGTACAGTTTCAATGCAATTCCCATTAAACTACCATTAGCATATCTCACAGATCTCGAGAAAACAGGCCTTAAATTCATTGGAACGAGAAGAGACCCAGAATTGCAAAAGCAATCCTGGGCAACAAGGATAAGTCAGGTGGAATCACCATCCCTGACCTGAAATTATATTACAAACCTACTGTAATAACATCAACTTGGTATTGCAAAAGAAACAGACCTGAGGATCAGTGGAACAGAGAGGAAGAAACAGCCACGACCAAAAACACACCCAGCCACCTAATCTTTGATAAAGGGGCCAAACAAACTCACTGCAAGAACGATAGCCTCTTTAATAAACGGAGCTGGAAAAATTGACTTGCCACCTGCCAAAGACTGAAAATAGACTCAAGTCTATCACAATGCACCAAACTCAAGTTAAAATAGTTCACAGATCTCAATATTAAACCAGAAACACTAAATCTATTGGAAGAGAAAGTAGGTAAAACCTTGAAGACATAGATGTGGGCAGAGAATTCATGAACAGAAACCAAACTGCACGTGAAACACTTCAAACAATCAACAACTGTGATCTCATCCTACTGAAAAGTTTCTGTACATCTAAAGAAATCACCAGCAGAGTAAAAAGAAAATCTACAAACTTGGAAAAAGTTTTAGCTGATTGTCCCTCAAACAAAGGGCTTCTATCTAGAACATATAAAGAATTTTAAAATATCAGCCCCCCCCAAATTCAAAGACCCAATCCAAAAATGGGCAGCTGAGATGAATACACACTTCTCAGATAATGAAATACAAATGGTCCATAAATACATGAGAAAATGTTCAACATCATTAGTCATCTGGGAAATATAAAATAAAACAACATTGAGATCCCACCTTACCCCTATAAGAATGGCTAGCATAAAGAAATCAACCAATAACAAATGCTAGCTAGGCTTTGGAGAAATAGAAACCCTTCTCTACTGCTGGTGGGAATGCAGACTGGTGAAACCACTGTGGAAATCAGTTTGACGATTCCTCAGAAAACCAGGACTAGAGGTCCCATTCAACCCAGTTACTCCCCTTCTGGGTATTTTCCTAGAAGATCTAAAGACATCATATCACAGAGATATATGTGCACCTATGTTCATAGCAGCACAATTTGTAATTGCTAAACTGTGGAAGCAACCCAAATGTCCATCCATTGAGGATTGAATAAAAAAATTGTGGTACTATTATATAATGGAATATTACTCAGGTATAAGAAAGATAAACTCAAGGCTTTTATAGGTAAATGGTCACAAGTAGAGACCATACTCATAAGTGAAATAAATCAGACCTGCATGTGCAATCACTGCATTATCTCACTAGTATAAAACCTGAAAGAGTTCATTTAAACTCAGAGATATGATAAACATTGTGAAATGATAGGAAAATGCTCAAGGGTAAAGGGCAACTGGGATGTGGGAAAAGAGAAGGGAAAGAAGGAGAAATTTTGTATGTATGTATATACAGGATAATTAACATCGTTGATCTACTGTCTTCTATTTCTTTGCTGAAAGAAACTTAATGAGTCCTTGTTTAATCAAGATTTCATGTCTCTATTTGTTTTCATGAGAAACCACTTTGAAGATAACAATATGTAATACAACAAGCATTGTTAATTTCTTACCACTTTGTAACTGTATATTGTCTATATTGTTCTTTTGCTGTTTTATAAAAGGTTGTCTGTCTGTTAATGTTTTCCTCCTTTTATTTTTAAAATAAAAAAAGACTCTCAAGTTAGAAAAATCTTGAACACCATTAATCTTAACACAGTATTTTGAATGGCTGTGATTCAAGCAAAATTCAAGTTTTAATAAGTTAAGCTATTAATGGATGCAGAGAAAGAGTACAGAAAATCCACATCAGTATTTCAGGTTTATTTAAAATAAGAAACATTTTCTGATTCCTTTGATGAGAATTCGATGAGAATTAAAGAAAGAGGGAAAAGACTTAATCAGTTATGAACTGATTTGAATGTATGTACAGGGTGAATTGCTCATAATAGAATGCCAGGACTATATTGGGTCCAGTGGAAGTACTGTGATGGTTAAAGTTAGGATTTTAGAGTTAGGTATCTTTACTTTACATCTCATATAACTAGTTGATGCCTCGATCCATTTTCATATAATGTGAAAGGAGTGATAGTTTCTATGTCAGACATTTTCTGTGTCAAAGTGTAAATACCCAGGATGTTAATTGTTATATTACATTACTATTGTAGATTTCTTTCTACATAAGCGTATGAAAAATTACATGCAAGTACTACATACTTATTAGCCAAAACTTATTTGCAAGTCAATTCTTGGTCATTATTTTATGCCAGTATAATAGATGTTGGTTCATTATTTACATGGGGAGGTATTTTATGCAGGATTAATAGGATCCTGTTAAAGTGTGGAGCTGAATTCAGAACTTACTGAATTCCACAAACAGCTCTTACCCACGGTAAAACCAGACTATCACTAGAGATCAAAGTCTTTTCTCAACAATAAAGATGCTCTGTAGCCATTGACTGTTTGGCCTCCATATGTATCTTTATTTTTTTTGTTTGTTTGTTTGAGGTTTCTGTATGTCTTTGCTTTTACAATTGTAGTTTTTTTAAATATAATGTTATTTTAAATAGAAAAAAAAAAAAAAACCACGTTATACTCTGAATAAAAATGTGGGTAAGTGGACCAGAATCCTGATATCCTTAATCAGGTAGCATGGAGTAGACATAACTGTTGAACATGGAAATTATATAATCTAAATTAATAGCTTGGACCTGGCTCTAAAAAGATGGAGAATGTGTGTTAAAACTAGAGTCTCATCCTCTGGAGACTCTGTCCTCTCACTCCACTCTGTATTAAATATGTGTTTAAAACAAAGAAACAAGTCCTTTTATCTGTAGCATGACATTCAGGTACACTTGAGTTTTCCAAGATTAAGATGGTTAGAATACCTTGTTTCTTATGGGAAAATTAGGCATAGAGAGGAGCAATGTCTGTGTATATGAATGATTGATTTAATTTGACACTTCAACTTGATTAGGCCAAAAGGGAACATCCTTTGGATGAACTGTTGGTAGGTGAGATGGTATAGAAAAGTCTAATTCATAGAAAAACAAGTGCCTTAAAAGATGGTAAAAGGATAGCTCCATGAATCCAGGTAGTAAGAAATAAACAGAAAATTTTTTATGTTACTTCCTTTTCGATGAATTGGTTCCCCTCAGTGTTAGACAGATTTTTGTAGCTTATGACAAAGTACTTGAGGTAATAAACTTACAAAGAGGAAAGATCTATTTTGACTCTCAGTTTTGGAGTTTTCAGTTTATGATCAGTGAGCCCCATTTGTTTTGGGCCTGTGGTGAGACAAAAGATCATGACAGGTGTACACGGCAGAGAAAGATGCTTACATAGCTGCCAGAAGGGAAATAAAATGAATGGAAGAGACTAAAGTCCCACAATTCCCTTTCAGGGCAACCCTACAATGACCTAACACTTCCTTCTATTCCCTACCACTTAGTTCCCCCCACTTTCTCAATAGTATCATTTACTACTGTGCCTTTAGGGACATTATAGTTACAAACTTTAATATTATGGCCCAGTTCCCAAAAGGCCATGTGTTGAAGGTTGTTCCCCAGCCTGTGGTTTCACTGGGAGGTAAACCATTAGGATGGGGTCAAGGGGAAGGAAGTTAGAGAACTGTGGAATTTGGGTTTCTTCCTCTCTCCCTGGGTTCACAGCCACCATGGGTCACATTTCTTGTTCCACATGTTCCTGCCCTGAGGTACTGCCTGACCACAGGCCCAAAAGAAACGGGACCAACTGACTGTTGACTAAAAGCTTCCAAACTGTGAGCCTTAATGACACATCTCCCTGATTAGATTGATTGTGTCAGGTATATTTTTTTTCTTTTACAGTGATGGAAGACTGACTAAAACAACGGCTTGTTCAGTCTGTTGCTCTACTGAAGAGACATATCTTGAAAGAAAGAGTTTAATTGGTCTCTGTGGACTAATAAGTCTATTTCTTGGCAAACACAAAGCCAAGCACTTAGTAATTAACAGCAGACTGCATAAAATAGAAAAGTTACCCTATAGGTATTTGGATTGCTGTAGGAGAAAAGTTTAATTTAGAGGGAAGAATCATTAGAGAATACTGTATTCTTATTTTTTTTCTTGGAAACCAAAATTAGTTATACTTTCATGGATTGCAGTACTCCACCCCCTTCATGTTTTAATTTTTATTTAATTTCTTTCCTGAGTTATTTTTTCACACGCCATTTTGCAGGTATTTTCTATCAAAAGAATATGAGTAAAAAAGTAAATTTTAATGTGGTCTTTTGAAATCATAGGAAAAACAATCTTATTCTAGTTTAAAATTCAGCTTTAGCTTGAAGTCTGTATCTGGGAAGGAAAAACAAGAGACACCAAACTTCTAGATTGTACGTCATGTAAATAAAGGAGAGGAGAAGGCAAACATTTCTAATTTAGTCTGAGTATAGAGAACTGTCAAATAGGATTTATCTGGAAAATAAGAAATGAAGCAGTACAACCATTTGTGTATAGCAATTTTGACAGAAAGGCTCTGTTTTGCAAAAGCATTCTTTTTGGGTTTGGTACACAGGAGACAAATTAAAAGCTTCCTCTGACACTTATGACAATTCAATATCTGCCATAGTAAATAAGAAAAAAAAATAAGGAAATACTGTATTGCTTTCCATAGTTATATAAAACTACTTGATGTATCTATGGCTCTATAATATTAAAAACACACAAAGTTATATGGTTTTACTTTTTCTGATGAATTGTACAAACAAAAATGTATATTTTAAAACGAGTTTATGTTGAATTAATTTGATTTTATCTACTGTATAAGCATATGAAACTCATATTGGAAGATTATTTTCTGTAAAAAATATACTAAAGGTAAATTATAATAAGTAAATATACAGTAGCTACATTTTGCTGTTAGGATATACAAGTTCCAGACTCTCTTCGTTCACCTTGAGCAATTCACTAATTCAATCTTGGTCTTTGTTTTTATGTCAGGTGATTCATGCATGCTCTATGAGGACTTTTAACATCTGCCCAACTCCTCACAAGATGTGATATGCCTTCAAACCTGGAGAACACAAAGTAAAAAATTCACTGGAGTAAGAACTCTAATGGATGTGTATTGGTTTTAACTACAAGCATCAACTCTTAAGTCACTTTACAGATCTCTTAGTGATTAAACCCTCTCTTTCTTGTTTATAAGGAATAATAACATTAAAGAGTAAATGCTGATATATTTCATTCAGATCATGGTTGTCTTTCTTCCTTGCAGTACTTTTGCTCTGAGGAGTACTTTTCTAGCAATGAATCTTTAATGTTTTATAAGATATGAAACAATTCCAAGTAGTGATCTTACTAGCAATATTTTTCAAATTATATGTTTACTCAACAGGTCTTTATTAGGGATGATCAAATAAACAACCAAGTTCTGTTTGTGATCATACATGTCTGAACAACACATGTGCATAGTAAAATGATTTGGTAAAAAGGAAACAAACCAAAATATTAGCAAGTCTTGGAATTCGTATGCTTTAATTTTCTTCATTTTGCCTTTCTATATGTTCCAGATTTCCTATAAATATCATTTTACTGCATAGTAAGGAGATTTTCTGGATTGAAACAATATTTAGCGTGAAAACTCTAGATGTTTCTGCTGTAAATTTTTAATAAATTAGCAGGGAAAAAAGGCTGCTTGTCTTTTTTTCCCATTCTTGAATTTGGAAGCATGTTTTTTTTTTAAAGTTTAGTACTTCTAGGGCAAATTTTGTCAAATACATATAATTTGTACAAAAGCAGAACCTAATAATAGTAATTGGTAGCTGAGAGAGAGTTTCATTTCTGTTATTGTGTTTAAAATATATTTTTGCCTCAGAAAATATAAAATGGATTTCTTTACTTGGTAAAATTTAGTTGATGATTCAGTATTATCATTCTTTTCTAATCCAATGGAAAGCTTTTCAGCTTTTTAAGAGAAAATTATATTAACAAACATTTAAATTAATGCTGGTTTAAAAACATTAATGTAAAATTTTCTGCCAAAGTACACATTGATTAATTCTTCCCTTCTGTGGGTTCAATATGACCATTAAAACCAGAACAAAAAATATCACTTATCATTGAAGGAGTCAATATAAGTTAACTCTTAGAAGTTCTTTTTTGAGTAACAAAATTTGGCTTTTGAACAGAAAAGCATAGGAAAAGTATAGAAAATAAAATCAGGAACTAAAATAAGATTTTAGAACTAAAATTATGTTAACTAAACTTCCAATAATAATCAATAGTTTTTAAAAATATATGCCAAACAACTATTCCTTTCAAGAGACACACTTTCTTTTCTGTCTCTCTCTTTTGTTCATTTCAAAATCAAGCACCCGCTATTTGTAGAAGCTGCAGTTTAGTACACAAAATAGGGTATTGGAGTTGCTTGTTAGAAATGGTCTGTCCTGTATGCTCCTTCTCCGTCTCCTTCTTCCAAACTGGAACTAAGTAATTTTCAGAATCCTTAGAATTGTAGGAATTAGGAATGTTGGAAAGAACTGAAAAAGTGAAACAGTTGGTCAGGCTGTGTGACATTACATTGGCCCAAAGTTTTAGCTATTCTAAATTATCCATGTTAATCTAATAAGCTTCAAAAGCACTCCTTTGTAAATTATTCATCCCTGACAATGGGGCCACCATCAAAATCTCATGCTGTTATTCTTTCGGCAGCAAACAAATTCATAAGCAAGTTAGTTCATTTAACTGTACAGGCATTGTACATGGTAGCTTTCAGTTAATCTGGCAGTTAACAAGCTGGACAGACTAAGAGTTTTGCCTAGAATTCACAGAACACTTACATACATTTTTATTAAAAATGCAAAAAGAATTGAATTTATCATTTATAGTGTAGAAAACACTCAAGGATCATCCAGTGCTCAAGTATATGATATCTCTAGAACTGCCACAATTGGCATGACTGTCTTAAAAGCCTTCAGGAAAAGAAAGTGTAAGGAAAATGTGGCATGTCAGAAGTTAACCATAAAAACCTTTCAGCTGAAACAAAGAGAAATGAGCACCTAATGAAACGGAAACTATTTGCCAGATATTTCCTTCCTTACTTTATTCGTATCCTTCCCAGATATAGGTTTGAGATTTCTATTTTCTCTCTAAATAGTAGATTGAAGAAACTAGTGCAGACACCTGGCAAAGTCCAAATGGCCAGGCTTTTGAAAATGGAATTTATGGCTCCATGATGTCAGTCTACATGTACATGTCACCTTCTGTTTAGACCTCTTTAAACTCTACCTAAGATCCACATTGTACTTCATATTAGGGTCATGCTAGCATTGAATCATATGTTTACATAATTTGAAAATGGGTCCCAGAGCAGTTTTCTTAGAGCTGACAAAGAAATGGATGACAACAATTACAACCACAACCACCATCAAAACATAAATTTGGCTAAAATTTCTGACTTTAAGGAAATATTTGTCTTCTGAAAACAGAGTCAGTGTAATTAGGTTTAAAATCCAGAATGATCATCACCTCTATTTAGAAATAAGCCTTTTATCACAGTGTAAGATTTTAAATATTTAAATGATATATAAAACCCATAAATGACACATAAGACTTTTTATAACTCTGTAAGATTTTAAATATTTAATATTTAAATGGCATATAAGACCTGTAAATGAATATGAGGTCCTTTATCACACTATAAATTTTAAGTGACATATATGATCTGTAAAGACCCCTCTGGGGAGCCTGTGGTGCATAATATTTATGTAAAATATAACATTTATTAACAACCATGACCTTTATTATTCTACCTCTACAACTCTAAAACAACAAAACATTCTGATATCTTGGGCAATAAATGTGCACTTCTTCGGGTACATATATTTCTTTGGCTGTGTCAACGCTGAAGTGGTTGAGAATTTTTTTCTTACTTAAAAGATAAGAATAGTTATGAAAAGAGACATTGCTGTGAATTCTATTTTATATGAGATTCTTAAGAGAAACATTTTAATACTTTTGAAGACCAGTTTTCAACTAAAGAAAAAATTACATTTTCTGGTATAGGCCTATAAGCTTTATTATTCAAAGTGCCGAAAAACCACATACAAGCCTAAAAGTATAGTAAGAACTTTACCCTTGCTTGTTTTGATATCAAGCCTCTCAAATATTTTCAAAGGGGAAGGCTGATATATTTACCCACGTTTACTTAAAAATTATCTCCTCATATTTTGTATGCATAGTCACAGACCATACAGTCAGAGAATGTTGCAAACAGTGATGTATGTCATATTATTTTCATGAGAGTTGTTGAACCTGTTTGCAGTTTTGACTGATTGCACTGTCATGACCACTTGTGGTACTCACAGTGTTCTTGTAGCATTAAAAAGTTTAAATGAGCTTTTCTCTTATACAGTTTTACTTGCTTATCATTTGGAGGAATAAGTTCAGCAGTTTCTCTCGAGAACTTATTCAGAAAAAGAGCTTTTTAAATGGCTGTGGACTTGGAGGCAAAACAATTGGCGCTGTCTATTGCGTCTGTGTAAACATTTGTACTTTAAGCAGTTTCCTGGTATTCTCTTTTGAAACAATGCCTAGCCTGAAAATGAACATGGCACTCCTTGATGCTTCTATTTTCCCTTCCCTTGATCAGTACCAGGGAAGGAGGATGTAATGGGTCCTTCGGAAAGCCTTTTCGAGGTGACAAGAAACTGAAGGGAAAACTTGAAATCTAATGATTTCAAGGCGGTCTACATTCTTGCAGCCGAGTTCACTTCTGTAAACAATCGGTGCCTGATGAGGACCCGAAGGGCTGAGGCACATTTCTGCTACATTTACAAAAATAAAGCCGTGCACACGTACAAAGCATGTTAGAAAAGAATTGCCCATCTCCTGAATGTGCTAGAGCTGAGCTCAGAAAACAACACAAAATGGAAATGAATGTAAAACAGGTTATAAATTTGTGCATATATGCTAGTTTGATTTCATAAATATAAAGAAATAGTCAAAAGAAAAGGTATATACAATTATATTAAATAACAGTGTATTTTGGAAGTCTATTCTTGAAGTACCAAACAGGATGAATATTTGGAGGTGTTTGATATATAATTTCTTAAAATAGTAATTTGAAATAACAGTTTTCATGCAACCAAATTTGTGTGAGAAAATTTTCAATTACTGAATAGGGATTTCAAAGAGAAAACAGACCTAGATAGTAGTTCATGTTGGAAAAACAGATACTAGGAACTGCTTCAGTAGGGGTAAAAAAAAGAGATCTCCATATAGTACTGACCTCAATTACAAATACAAGGGTGAATGGAGTGTTTTAGCCAAAGGCGGGGAGTGTGGTAGATGGAATATTAAGTGAAAATATGACACATAAGGGGATGTAGGAAATGTTTTTTAAACTGACCTATTAGGATTCTTATTAAAGGCAGGCCAGGGTGGGATTTGGAAACTGGAGGATTCTTCTAAATTGACATATCAACATTTTTGCAAAAATTGAGTGATGCTAAATCCACAAGTATAAGTAGTGAATGTCAGGGTCTGAAGGGAAAAGAAAGGTCTGACCAGAGTTAAGTCAAGGAAAGAGTCTTTGTTACAAAGCTTTTGAAAGAAAATTCATTTTTACCTTAAAAGCATGGTTCCTTGGAAACTGAAAGCTCTTCAAATATTATTGTTTAAGCAACTTTAAACTTAATTTTGTAGTGCTTAAAAAGTCTACATTTATTGGCTTCTTTCAGTGATACAACCTTTCAAAAGAGAATTGCCAGACCCATAGTCCCGTTTCTTGAACCAAACTGAAATCTTTTAACAAAGTCGTTGGTAGTGAATCACTTAGCAATGAATCGCTCAAGGCCTTTTTTAAAGAACGTCAATACCAAAAGACAGAAGAGGATATGAAAGGAAGAAAATCTGGACTAAGTATGGTCTAAGAAATTAATCGAAGACATTCTTTTCTCCTTTGCTTCTTCCAACAAAGTACTAACAGTTGGGAGTCTTTCACATGGAATTGGCCTCAAGCAGTCCATGAAATGCAGAGGCAGGAAATAGAGATTCTGAGCTGAAATTTTTTCAAAGACCTCTAACTGTACTACTATTAAATATGCAAACAGAAGAATTTAAGGATGGAATTAGGAAAGGATGGCTGTTGGCGAAGAAATGGGAATCTCATTTAAAAACCTAGACTGAGGACCTAAAGTAGACTTTAGAGGATGAGAACAAAATACTTCATACTTTCTAAGGAAAATACTGAGCACAGAATTGTGGTACATACCAGACATAAGTGGTGTCTCTTATTCATTTAGAAAAAAACAGTTTTATGTTCAGAACTGATTTGCACAAAATAATTACATTGAAAGATTGTACTTTACATAACACTAAAAACTAGGTATATGTAAATGTGGTCATAAATATTAATTTGCAATATTTTCATACTTTAAATTATGCTCTCTATACCATGAACACATAGCTATGTTATATAACACATATTACACAATATACATATATATATAAATTGCAAAATATATATTTTTATACATTAGGTAATACATGCCTATAACTCATATATATATAACATAGACATGTAATATAGAGTACCCATTATAAAAACATAAGTATATGTATAGTTGTATGAATGGTAAATGCGTATTATTAATGTAGTTAATTTATATGTATTATTTATAATTACATGCAAATGTTATGTGTATATTATAAACATACAAATAGACATATATAGTATACATTTATACACATTCTATTGTTTTTTATATGTAAACTATACATATTTTACTAATGTGCCAATTTATTTCAGTTTAAGACACCAAAATATTATTTCTGCATATAATATTCTAAAAGTTGAGGAGCAATTTAGAGTGTATGAAAACTAATGAAGGAATCATTATAAATCAAAATTAACATTCAGTTGTCAAAGCTTCTAAGCATAGAATACATATGTATCATCCCTGTAAAGAGACTACTAAAGTGATGCTGCTCTTTACTGTTTTTATTTAGGATCTAATTCTTTTAATTTGTTTTTATCTGAAGCTGGTTCTAAAATCGTGAAGTAAAAGTTTGATATCAGACTAGGACTAGAATATTATATAAAAATATTTTTATAATCTCCCAAATGCTGAGCTTCTTCTGAATTCTCACTACTAATAATATCAACCAGTCCTTACATTATACTGACTGTGTGTCCGGCGATGTTCACAGACATACTAACTTGGTACCCCTGTGAACGAGGCTCAATTTTCCCTCTATCCTCATAGACTTTTTCACCTGGGCCTGAAAGGTAAACTAACCTGAAGCAGATTAGGGGAAAAAAACATTCAGGTTCACTTAGTAAATGGTCATATAAAACCTGATAAAGAAATTATCCAAGAAGTGGCAAAACTTAAATATTTTTGTTTTAGGTTGAGCTGAGGTAATTGTAGATAAGGGACTAACCCACTCGAAGGAGCTAAGGGAATGTTATTTTAGTGGCAAGGTGTGTCTATTCCAAGTTCCCTAACTCTCACGTTTCTCTTTGCCTGGTGAGAGGATTGTTACAGTTCCTCCATAATAGAAAGGACAACTTCCATATAGAGGTCTTCTACTTTCATGAAGGGAGAAAAGACGGTCAGAGAGCCCATCTTGCAAGTGCTTCTTTTTAAAGTGTCATTAGCGCAAAACTATCCTTGTGCCAAAGCAGCATAATTAGGGCAGTGTATTCTGCCACAGTTTGATCAAGATAACCCATAGGATTCTGCAGTTGGCATGTGTTAATACTTTCTCTTCAATAGTGGTTTACATGCTAAGAGATAATAGAGTGCGGAACAATTTGTCATTAACAAGCACCCTTCAGGTCTCTCCCCAGGAATGCAATTCTGAGAGTGCTCCTTCCCGTTGACAATTTTCTTTTAGTAGTAAAATTTTAAGTAAGTATGGTCAAACAAATTAGACATATACTCTTAATAATTTACCAAAAATGTGCCAAGTTAAAAGTAAACAAATCTATGCAATTAAAAAGACAAACAATTGTTCCTTTTGAATACTAGATAATTTGTAAATCCAAACGTGGTTATTTCAGTGACCCCATGAATCTAATCATGTCCTCTAAACTTCAAATTTCTGGAAACTTTTAAAATTAATACTTAATGAAAAAACACTCCTTAAAAACTAAAAATAAACTAAAATACTTTTATGGAAACAAATCACATTCTCATTTTATTAAATAAATAATTTTTAAAAATTATTCCATATTAAATATTTAGACTGAGAGAGCTTGGAGGTCACGATTTGATTGCAAATGTTTTTCAATGAGTTTAGTGATCCCCCAGTTTGCTAACCCAGGGGTAGGTCATAGTCTTCTTCATATCTGAGAGTTCGCTGAGTCCGACACAATTGATTACTGGCTCTTTCTAGAAACATTGGTTTCTTGGCTCTTAGCATACCATATTTTTCTGATTTATCTCCATCTCTCTTGCTACTCCTCATTTTCCTTTTCTGATTTCACCTAATTTCCCTGACCTTTAAGTTTAGAAGTGGATGAATATAATCATTATGAACATTATATAACCATTATGTAATCATTATATAATCATTATGCACACTTGTAGTATTATAGATTAAAAATAAAATTAGGGGTTCAAGCTTCTTAAGTCTGTTCCTACCCGCTGTTCAGTTTTATTCTCATTTTCCCGTATTCATGCGTATATGTCCATCTCTATTGTATCTCCAAATTAGATCTCCGTGCACCCATACTTTGAACTGCCTCCTTGATAACTCCACCTGGATGACCAACAGTGATTGCAAATCTAGTATAAAGACACAAAAGAAATACACAACACAAATCTTCCTCCAAACCTGTGAATTTCTTTTTTTCCTTCCCAATGCCTCTTCCCATATTTTTCTCCTCTAATCATTGGTGACTTTTTTTTTTTTATTAAGTTCTCAGGCCTCAGAATGTGGAGCTATCTTTAGGTTCGATTCACATTATTCTTCCAAGCGTTCTCTTTGCTTTCTCTACCCCTCACCCTCTTCCTCATTCTCACCTCAGCCTCTCTGTGATAGCAACAAGCCACCAGCCATTTCTCATCTGGATGGTCTTGACAGCCTTTAAGCTGGTGGACTCACAATTTGTGCCATTATACTTTTATTCACAACACAAACCACACTAATTTTTTCTGACTATCTCCAATGTTGCCCATCCCTATGCAATCTGACCTCATTCCTTCTTTGTCCTACGTCTTCACTCTACATATGGACAGGCTTGCTATTCCTCCAGCTCGGCCAATGACGGTGTGCAGTCTCTGGTCTTGTGCTTGGTCTGCCCTGTCTCCACTCCCACATACCTTCAGGCATGTTCATTTGATTTTCTCCCTCAATTATTGAATTAATAGCACCTTTTTAAGGAATGGTTGACTGACTGCCATGCTTTACAATAAATCCCTAACCCCTTAATCTTGCTGTCTTTTATGACCATCTTTAGCTTGTAAATCATGTATCACTATCCTACACTTCTGCACTAGTCAGTTATTATTCAACGTCATTCTTCTCTCACTGAATTCTTCTCTCCATATTCCATGAAATGAAATGCTTGTTTGCCAGAAATCAAACTCAGGGCCTCATACATGCTCAGTAGTCACTCTTTTACTGAGCTATGTCCCAAAACCTAAAACAGGAATTTTTATGTCCTTTATTCTACTCTCACATCCACGCCTTTCAGGATGACTGGTGCATTCTGGGTGATAAATACTTTGCAAAAACTAAATCCAAAAGAATTAATATTTAATACAATGCTAGATGTGGAGCTCTTTATTTCTTTTGTCATTAGAAAAGACTGAAATAATGACAACCATGCATATTTCCTCAAACAGAATACTCAAACCCATATAACTGCATCTGCAAACTGAAAGGAAAGAGAAGTAGTGGCATAAAAAACTTAATTGCATGGACTTTGGACTTTACATTCCTTAGTCCAAGTTCCAGTTCTGCAACGAGATCTTTAATATCTGGCTGTTTGACTTCATCTGAAAGGTCCACAGATTACTACAAGTGTTAGATACACAAAATCATTTAACTCCAACCTCTATTCATTATTTAATTATTTTTTTATAGACCACTAGGCTAGGTATAATGTGCTCATAAGTACAGAAAGGAACTGTCGGCATTTAGAATGAAACCTTGCTGGCTCGAGTTAAATTCAAACCTATGACTGCACTCTAACCATCTGAGCAATTGTCTACCATCAGAAAAAAAGATGATCAACATTTACTCTATTTCTTCTCCTGCTGAGACTATGAGATAAAACGAGGTTTTAGAAATAAAATTTCAAGTTCAAGAGTTCATTCAGCATATTGACTTTTTAAATGAAAGCTTCTAAAAATATGGCGCACTCTAGTACTGCACCATGGGTCCAGACATTTAGTTCATTTCAGTGTGTAGGAAGTACTTAATTACTATATAAAAATGGAAAAATCTCAAGTGGACAACAATTGTTTGTTTTATCTTTATAACTGCTGTGTACTGCTGCGTGATATGATTTCTGAGGTTTGCTAAGTGGATCCTGGGGTTCTGTTAATCTAAAATTTCCCTACATTTTTTCATCTTTGCTACAAAATGTTAAATTTAAATTAAGTAGAATGGCTATATCAATGAAGTTAATCACAAGTATTTAGAAATAATTAAGGATTTCTCTAGTTTATGTGAGACACACAAGAATAATGTGGAAAAGTAATATATTTCCAGCTTAAAATGTTGATTTTGAAAATATCAATCATAAAAAGGTTGAATATAAAAATTACACAATGAAATCTTATATTGACTTTGAAATGTCCTTTACCTAATCATAGATGCTATTATAAGATTCTATGAAGCTAGAAATCCTGTTTCTTTTTAAATTGGTTTCATTGTTAAATCACTCCCAATAGTCAGTATTTATGAAATAAAATTAAACTGTTATGAGCAAAAACATGTTTATATAAAAAAGCTAAGAGACAAGGAAAAAAATTTCACCAGATGAATTTACTCTAGAATTCACGAATTAATTTACTTATTATTATCTTCCAAACAACAATAGACTTTTTAGTTTCAGCTTTTTGGGAGATTCTGAAGCGTGGCATAGCTAACTTAGTAAATAGTTATCTCCATCTCAGTTTCAAATGAGATGGTAAAATAGATGAAATTACTCCTGCTTGTTCATTTTCATAATGAGTTTATACTTTAATGTAACAATTTCTAAACTGTGGGCCTCATTTACTTAGTATGGTCTCCAAACATGTACTTCTACTACTTCCATAGTGCTTTAATTCTATTTTTGAACAAAGTGTTTCTCAGTTGGCTTAGTTCAACTATAACGTATTTGTGGAATACTTACATGGCATGCACTATGCTATATGTAGGGGGAAATTACCCATTCTATGTACATGCTTATGGTCTACTCATCCTCATAGAATGTAAAGGATGTTATAAAATTCATGTAAAATATAAAATGCCTGAAATAATCTTTTTTATTGCTTTGGAGATAATCTGAATCTGAAGACAATAAAAATTGGGTTAAAATTAAAGTAGTAGATGTTAAAAGAATACATAATATTCAAAAGATTTTTAAGACTTATAATTTTACTTGTTATTGGGGGCCAAAGCCATGAGAACTTTTCCTTTTAGTTTTCTATATTGATCAAAAGATACAAGGTAATATATTTCAGAATAGGCATGTATCTTTTGGATTATCTTTCTTAAATTTTTAAATATTTGATATTTTTTAATTACTATTTTTAAGAAGTTATTGCTTATTTTCAGGGTAAGTGCCTGGAAAGCTAATATTCTGAATTTCTAATTAAAGACATACCCATAGGCTGTGGCTTGGCCATACATGAGTTTAGAGTAAAGATGCTTTATGAAAGGAAGGCATATCAGTGGCCTCATTAATATCTCTATGTAGCTGAGGCTGCCAAGATACATAGGAGAAAAAATAATTGCACACAACATACCGCAATCAATCATACCCAAAGAAGAGATCTACAAGCTAGATTTACCTAGTGAATAACTATCATTGAATACCTTCTGTGTGCCAGGCACAAGGATGCAAAGATGGGGCCAAACAGCTTCTGCTTCCAGGAAGCACAGTCATACTTCCTCTTGCTCTGCACACCCCGTCCGCTGTCACTGCAGTAACAGAACAGGGGTTGTAACTGCCACAAGAGGTGGTTTTCCTTCTGCAACTTTCACAAGGAAAAGAGAAATCAAAGCTCACAGGCACACTTTATTCTCACTTATTTAAAGGAAATCCTTATGAATAATTCTCATAACTCATATTTGCTTATGAAATATTTAGGTATATATATTATATATATATATATATAATAACTCTTGCAATCATTAAACTACACTGCTAGATCATGAACTCTCACTTTATAATGAGTAAATGGAAACATGACATCTCATTCCCAAAATGTCCCTGACCATTGATTTCACTCTTGAGTGTTAGTAATAGCATGCACAGTAGCATGGAATGAAAAATAAAACAAACAACATGAAAATATAAAGTATACTACAGCAAGTAATTTGATGAGTGAAATAGCTCTTTATTCTCTTTCTTATTTTCCATTATACATAAAAAATTTCTTTAGTACTTCAAAATGAAACCTGCAACTTGATTATACTGCCTTACCTATTTATAAATAATATTCTAGAAGTGAGCACCTTTGTTTCATCCCTCCATTGAAACAGAAATTATTTTCTTTGGAAGGAGACAAAAATAGAAGTGTAAAAGTGCACCATTCCTTCAGTGAAGGTTTTCTTGTTAGAAACCCTGTGTCTCAGATTCTGCTGATGCTGGTGCCTTTGACTTTTTTTTTTTTTTTTACATTAACTGAGTTTTCTTTTCAAACACTGGAATCATTCCAGGATATAACACAAGGCATTACATGGAACCATTGTATTTGGATTCAGAAATTCACATATGAATATGCTCTTTTATAAGAAGAGAGACAAGATGAAAAATAATCGAACTTTCCAACTGTTTGATTTTAATGGTACAGTGTTGTGTTTGGGCAGAGGTTGCGACAGGGGCCAGTTTATTTTCCTAATAGCTATTCACAGAGTGGTGCAAGGTAAGACAGCCCATAAATTGAATTCAGAGAAAATTTATTTAATATCT
>NW_004955405.1:27942619-27973930 GCF_000276665.1 Chinchilla lanigera | reverse complement strand
AGAAGAAGAAGAAGAAGAAGAAGAAGAAGAAGAAGAAGAAGAAGAAGAAGAAGAAGAAGAAGAAGAAGAAGAAGAAGAAGAAGAAGAAGAAGACAGGAGGAGGAGGAGGAAGAAGAAAGAGGAGGAGGAGAGGGAAGGGAGAGGAGAAAGAGAGGAATAAATCTGACAAATGCTAGCCAATTGCACAGTATCTTGGTTTTAACTGACAGCAGAACTATTGAAATATCTACCAATCCAGTGAGGGGAAGAAAAAAAAAAAAATATATATATATACATATATTAGCATTTTAGTCCTTTAAGATACTTTAGAATAAAAAGTATATCTAAGCATACTGAATGTCTCTGTTGGATATTATTTGCCTAATATTTTCACCACCAGCAGCCATCCCGCCACTGGCATTGTTCCTAGATCACACTCAAGACATTGGCTCTACCGTGCTCTAGTCTTTAAATAATATGATGCTGTGATTCACGGAGCAGAGGCTTAGCCCTGGGACTGGGCTTTATCACACAGTCCACTGTTACATAGCCTGGCCCTTCTGCTCATTTGCTAAGCAAATGGTGAGGGCTAGGGGCACCTCTGTGACCATGAAAGTGATATGCCTCAGATGTCACCCGGCTGACCTGAACTACTGTGCCTACTGTTGCATAGCCCCTAGTCTAACAAAACAAGGCAATCTTTTGATCCCCATGCTAAGTCAGTAAATTAAGGAGACATCAATTTATGGATAAGAAGAAAATGGGTTCAAAATGATTTTTACTGTGGCAATATTTATTCAAATTAACTTCCCAAAAAGAAAGTCCTGAAGACTTCAAAAGTTAAGAAGAATGATAAATCAAGTCATTAAAAATATTTAATGAAGAATAGCTGAAATGCTGTAGGCAGATTATATGAATGGAAAATAGCAGGGAAATAATTTGAAAGTCTAGAAGAAGCTACAAATTGGAATATGAAAACCAGATAATAGGCCACTCTCATACCATCTGGGATAAAGCTTGCTATATTGAGGAATGCTTTTAATTATAAATTTAATTTTTTAATAAATAAATTGATAATCAGACTGTTTTGCATTAAATTTATGGTTGTATTTTCCAAGAATGTGTCCATTTCATTGAAGATATAAAATTTATTGTAGTAATTTTTTTTATAACTCTTTTATTATTCCTTTATTTCTACATGACCTTTTATTATGGGGGCTGGACATTGTGTATTACATTTTCTAAGTGTTACTAGAGGTTTGATAAATTTTGTTGATATATTTAAAGGACTATATTTAAGTTTGTTGTTTTATTAAATTGGTTTCCATTCCTATCTCTACTAATTACTTCTTTCCATTTAGTTTGGCTTTGATTTTTCTGCTTTTCCTAACTCCTAACTTTTTAATATGAGAACTTAGTTAATTACACAGCTTTAAATTTGTTTGTTAATTTAAAATTAGATATTATTTTGCTGTACACTACAAAGTTAAAATATATTTTCACTACCATGGAATTAAAATATCTCTATTATCTTCATATCTTTATGAATGTGATTTGCAATAATTTGGAAAGTTTCAAGACTTTCATTACATCGATTTCTCATTGAATTATGTTATAATATAGGAAGATACTCTATATATTGTGATTTTAAAAAGGAATTGGAATTTATTTTACATTCTAGCATATAGTATACTTGGTATAGCTTGGTGAAAGTTTCTTTCACACTTGAAAATAATTTATACTCTGTAATATGATTGGGATAGTCTATGAATGTATATTTTCTACATTCATATTCATTTTCCTATTTATGTTAGCAACCAATGAGAAAAAAATGTTTACATTTCATTCTTTTTTCTTGTCTTCTTTGACAAAAAAAATGTCAATTTTATTCACACATTCCATCCATTCCATGTTCTCTGTAATCTTTTAAACTCTGTCTCTCTCCATATATTTTTTTCTTTTTTTTAGACAGGGTTTCACCACGTAGTTCATACCAGCCTTGACCTCTTTATGTTGCCCAGACTGGGTTGGCCTTGAACTCATGGTGATCCTCCTACCTCAGCCTCCTACGTGTTGAGATTACAGGTAAGTACTACAACACCTATCTCATTTTAACAATATCTGTAATTTGAGCTTGTTCTGGGCTTTAAAATGTGTAGATTTAACATAATAGCATCCAGTTTTAAATTGTTTTTTGTATATCTATTTTTTATTAGTTTATATTCATAGTACATAATGTTTATATTGTGTGCAATTAGTACGTGTGCATAACATATTCTAACGCCCCCCTCTTCATCCTGTTTCCATTCCCACCTCCACTTTCTATCCCTGGAATCCTTTCCTGTTTCTCGTACATGTTTACAACTCACAATATTTGTGTTCCATGTGTGGAGTTGGTATGGGCATGTGACACATCTGAATTCCTTTTTCATCCTTTTTTCCCGTCCTCATTGCCCTTTCCTTCAGCTTTTGACCCCCTCCCCCACTTAGAAAACTCTATCTCCCCCCTTCCTGTCATGTATCTTTCATTTTATACCACTTCATATGGGAACACTGTACCAGAGGAACATTTTACTTACTCACCTATATTCTTTACTATAGTTATATTTTTGCTACATATTTTACTTTACATATTATAAGACTCAAAATGTTTTATTTCTTTATATTTAGGTTTGAGTGGACTTTTTTGAAACATTTATATATATATCACATATATTTACATATATGTGATATATACAAATATATTTACCTGGATACCAATATACCAGTACTGGTGCCCTCAAGTTTTGCCTATACATTTGAATTATTGTCTCGCAGAGTTTCTTATCTTTGAATATCTTCCCTCCTTTTAAATTACTTTTGTAGGGTATAAGGGAAGGAAATTTAATCAGCTTTTGCATATGTATTTCTTCCTTTGGAATTCTAAACTTATTGTCCCATTACCTCTGGGATTCAAAGTTTGTAATGCAAAAGGACCTCTTCCATACACACTTACTGTCCTCCATGTGAAGCATTTATTACTCTGATAACTTAGGGGATTTTTTTGCATTGTTGATTTTAATGGTTTGATGATGTACACAGGATTTTTCTCAGTAATTTATGTTTTTATCTTGTTTAGATTTGTTGAGCTTCCTGAATTAGTAATTATTCTGAATGGTATTAGACACCTCACATAATATTAATGTGAAACTGACTTGGAGCAGTAACAATCTCCAATTCAACTTTCCTAAGAACATAATTGTGTAGACATATCCCTGCATTAATGGCATAGGCTCTGAAATCTTATAACCCAGATTTTTTCCATTAACATTTGGCAAATTACTAAATGGCTTTTGGGGAAACAGAGCACCCAGTGTAAAACTGACTGATTAATATAATGGAAGTAGAAAGCACTTTTGATAGTAAAAAGTAATAAGCTATTTGATTTTATATACAATAAATAGAAAAAGTATGATTTTGAAGTACAGCTGGATATAAATAAGCTTTGGAAATTTATAAACAGTGGCTAATTTCTATGATGTACAAGTTGGTGACAATGTGGTCAGTTATTTCAGTAGAAACAGTCCTCAACGTTTTTTTTTAAATTTTCACATTCTTGTTTTGAAGTGGCATCTTTTCAAATATAAGACCCCGGGCTGGGGGTTAGCTCAGTGGTAAAGTGCCTGCCTGGCAACTGCAAGGTCATGAGTTCAATTCCTGGTACAGGAAGAAAAACAAAAGCAAATCACATATAAGACCCTGCTGGTTTTGATAGCTGAGGAGATCAATACCTTTAAATAATAGCAAACCAAAAAACAATTAAATACACCCCATATCTAATTAAAACTACATTACCATAGTTACATATAATGCTTTATAGATTTTGTAATGTGCTTATTCATATATATTTTTATATTAATAGTGTCTTTGAAAATAATTCCTATTTTTGGATCATATTTTATTGCCAATTTTGTCCATTTCCTGTAAATCAGGAAAAAAACAAAATACTACAGCTTTTGCCCACTACATAAACATTATATAAAATAATTTCTTATTCTTTTCTTTCTTTTGCTTACCCCTGTGCTATTGGGGATTGAATCCAGGGCCATGTACATGTTTGACAAGCACTCTACCACTGAGCTGGAACCTCAGGCCTCTTTTTCTGTTTTACTTTGAGAACGCACTCACATTACCTAATGTGCACACCCCTCAGGGAGTATTGCTACTGGTACAAAACACAGCTTAAATCTTTCCTCATTCCCTGCCCTCCCCGCCCCTCCCCCTCCCATCATCTCTCGGTCCCCTTTTCTGTTGCAAAAGGCCTATGTCCCTACTTTCTACTAGTTATCCTTTATTTTGCTCTTTACTTATATTTTGTATTGTTCATATAAGAGAAACCATGCAATATTTCAGCTTGCATGTCTGAGTTATTTCACTTCACAGCATCATCTCAAGATCTATCTATTTTCCTAAAAATAACTGTTCATCCTTCTTTATGGTGAAGGAGTACCGCATTGTATATAAATATCACATTTTCTTTATTCACTCATCTGTGGATAGACCTATAGACTACTTCCAAGATTTAACTATTATGAGCTGGCATATATAAACGTAACATATGTGTCCTTGTGATATGATGTCTAGTTCAGTTTGAGAGGCTGGATTGCCTTCTGGCTGGATTGCCTAGGGTTTAAGCTTGTATTCCTCCTGCCTCAGCCTCCTAAGTAGCTTAGACTACTGACATGTACCTATGCTTGGCTCCTTTCCCCTTTCTTAATGATGGAAAACTATTGACTTTTTTCTTTGCTGTTGACTTCACTAATCTACCTTAAGAATAACTTTTTTCTGGCATATTAGATTTTGTCACTGTCTTTCATCTTGTCTCCTATCAAATGACCTCATATGTTAATTTCTGAAGAATATTTAAGTGTTCCTTCATAAAATGAGCCTTTTACCCCAACTTTAACTCGACAATGTTTTTCTGTTCCTACCCATTCATCACTATAGCTTTCAGAGGAAAAAGAGTTCTTTCCACTTCTTCATTTCTATGACTTGCCATCCCAATTTTTATGAGTTGGATATTGGTAAATCCCCCTCCTAGAAAAAAATTTCTTTTCCTAAATCCAAATTTTATTTTTCATTTCCTTTCTTTCCTTGAACTCCAACTTCCTAAGGCTATGCCATGTTCTTTTTGTTACCACTTTTGCTCACTGATTTTTCTTCCTAGGGGTTGATCATAGGTCAGAAAGGTAAGAACTTACTAGAGGATAAATAATACCTTTGGAGAGAAACTTTCCAACCTGTTGTCCAGATTATTGCTAAAAACATTCCTCATATCTTCTTCTTTAATTTCAATCTCTGAGATTTCCTGCCCCACATCTTCTACTACAGCCTTTAAATCTGTGACCCCTTAGCCTTATATTGCAAGTCTTTGTCTGTTATCCTCACGGCATTTTCCCATTCCATTTTCTAATGTTGATTTTTTTGTTATTCCTGGTGTTGAACCAGCTTTGCAAACTTGAACCAAAGCATCAAATTCATGTAATTTCAGCCGCTGTTTGTGGTAAGTGTTCCCACAAATGTTAGGTACTGTGCTGAGTCTTAAGAACAGGAAATTGAAACAGAATCCAAGTCTACCTTCATGGAGACCACAGTAGATCAGAGACCTGACAAGGAACCGGGGCACACTACGAACGTGGTCTTTTGTGCCCGCTACTTGAGGACTGATACACTAATTTTGGGGGGGTTGTTTTGTATTATTTTGTTTTATTTTTCAAATCCACAAATGCTTCTACTTTTTCTATCGGACCTCAGTTGTCACACATGCTCTATCCTCTTTCCTGTGTCTACCTGCTCAGATTTATCTGAGAACAGAAGCATTCATTTCTCATCACTTTCCTCCTGCCTCAACCTGAGCCAGCTGCCTTCCGCCATCACCACTGTACTAATACTGTTCTCTTAAAGTTGAAATGTTCCCTTGGTTCAAAATTAAAATATGTGGGGGGATTTGAAGGTTTCTATTGATTATTTTGGACTTTCTTTTCTCTACAACACTTCTTCCAACTATTGGTTCTGTTGAACATGCTTATCCAACTTTGGTGCCTTCCTTTCTACCAAAAAATATTGGTCGTACTCTAACCTCTGCACGGACGTTCATTAGCACATGTTTGCTGTATGTATGACTCCATTCCTTACCGGGAGCTGGGGCGTGGACATAATTCATCTTAACTCTCTTTTCATCTCCTACCCGTCCCCACGTCACTCCCCCTCCCTCCATTTCTTTGTTTCTTTCCTTTTGGCAAAAGACGTATCGCCCTATTTCTTATCATTTATCTTTCATTTTTCTCTTCATTTATATATTTCTCATAGAAAAGAAAACATGTACTATTTAAACTTATATTTCTGATTTATTTCACTTAACATGAGCATTCAGGTACACCCATTTTTCTACAAATGGCTCCAGTTTATCCTTTATGGCAGAGTAGTACTCCCATTCATCAGTCTGTTGAAGGTTCTATAAATTTATAGACCTACTTGAGTTTGTCTAATATTAAATGTTACTTTTCTCTTCTCATTTTGTGATGACTTCTTAAAGCAAAAGAAACACCAGCAACAAAACATAGCTACCTGAAACACTGAAACTAATAAGGAACTATATTTCAGGCACCTTGTTTTATTTATGGCTTTTGTCATCCTGCAACAGAAACTCCTCTTTTTGCAGGTGAAGCTAGAGGACTCTTGACCGAACCTGTTGGACTGAGCCAAATGTACATCTCCTCCTTTAAGTCATGTGTATCTTTGTATCTATTGTTAGCCATTAAACAAATAACAAAAACATATTATGATTAACTCGATGATGATAAATATGAAAATAATCAGATGAAAAATTCCTAGAAAATGATAGTTTTCTCACTTACAAATAATAACGGGCAGATTGCATATTTGTACATTTAAGGTTAGTGCTCCTGGTGAGAGATGATAAAAACTTGACTCAGAAGGGATTAGTGAAGATGATGGGAAAAGTTAGAATTTTTTATGTATTTTGAAGGCAGAACCCATGGCATTTTCACACAGTGCTGATATGTGCTGTGGATAAATTCATTACAGATTTGACAGGATAAAACTCCTCTAGAGAAAAATGTGTTTTAAATAAACCCTAAAATAATATTTATGGCTAAAGTTCCAAAATAGCAAAGCTACAATAATAGTTTTACATGAAGAATGATATACTACATTATGTCTAAAGACAACAGAAATAATACTGTAGGGATATAAAATAAGTATAATTGAAATATTTATTTAATTTGGTGTAATTGTATGAAAAATGAAAGACTATCAAAATGACTGTGAATATTTACTATATGTATATAATATGGTAATTAAAATATTTAATTAATATTTAAATATTTAAAACAGTCACAATAAATGTATAAGTTATAACTAAAGTTAGAGTTAGTGAATGGAATGATAGAGCTGAAGGAATTGCCATGAATGCAGAACAGTAACACTAATATTAACATGAAAGAATAAAGAGTAAATAGAAAGAACATATAGAAGAAACATTTGAAAAGATGCCTGAGAATATTTCAGGATTTTAACAAGCATTCTTATTGTCAAGAAGTCTCAAGAATGGCAAGCACGATAAATGCAAAATAAATCTATATCTACATACATCTTAGTCAGACTGCAGAATCCCAGTGGTGTAGGAAAAAAACAAATTTTAATCACCTGGGCAAAGCAGGCCAGAATGAACTCGATTAGCAGCAATCCTTTGACAATAGGAAGAATGAAATGGCAAATAATACCAAATGCTCACCTCGAGCTGCATGTCTAGTGAAAATTTCAGGAGGACCTTGGTGTGATAATGAAATTTCAAAACCAAAAAACAAGTAGGAAAAGAAATGTATTGCTAACAAAACACTAGAAAAGGAAACTTGTACATGATGTATTTTGGGAACGGGGGATGTGTTCCATAATGCAGATCCAAGATAAAAAGAGTGAAAGAACAGATTGTACTTGGATAAATCTAAACACTGAGTATATAAAACACTAACAAGACCAGTAATAGTAACATGTAATTTGTGGAGGTGGAATAAGAAAAATATAAAGGTGAATAAAATGCTGAATTTTATCCGTATGTAAATTAAGAGATCATTGAGAAGTTTATATACCTTTAAAGTTCTTTTGGTTTGGAAGGAAAAGTTAAAACTAAAGATCAATTTTTTATATTAAGTTTAACTATAAAAATATCCATCATTACCACTAAAAGGATTATTCTTGCACATATGAAAACAGAAGAAAAGGGAAGATATTGTCTAAAAAGTAATGAAGTAAGATTTCCCCTCAAGATGTTAGAAAAAAATACAACAAATATCAAGTTGAAATAATGAAATAACATTTTCAACAGAACAAAATGGAAAACAAGAATACAACAAAGAGGTACAGCAAAGAGTTTCAACAAAACCAAAAATTGGCCCCTTAAGGAAATAAATAAACACAGTAAAAACTAATTAAAAACTTAAAATCACCCTAAATTTTAAGAAGTGAATAAACTTTTGGGAATGGTATAAATAATGCACTAGATTTTACTAGCTAATATTTATATTCTTTCAATCCTTTTTTAAAGAGGGAAGTGTTTAATAACTGTTTATACTCAATAAAATATTTATTTGCTAGCTATAGACTATTATACTAAAAGAAAAAAGAAAGGAAAGGAAAGGAAAGGAAAGAAAGAAAGAAAGAAAGAAAGAAAGAAAGAAAGAAAGAAAGAAAGAAAGAAAGAAGAAAGAAAGAAAGAAAAAAGAAAGAGGTATCTTTAATTTATTGAGCCTAAATTGTCTGAAGGTAAATATATCACTTAAATTTTCTTAATTGGTCAAAATTCCATATGAATAAACTTTTGCTGAGTGTAGCAGATACAGCTAACCCTTTAAATAATCTTCTGTTACTTCAAAATGTAAGGATAAAACAAGAATGATGTCATAACTGAGCATGTGCATTGGCACATCATAAAGGATGCTGGCTTTGGGAATTGTTCTTGATTGAAAAAACATTTAAGTTACATGCATATAAATGTATTTTAATATGTGCATGCAGATGTATATATTTGTATATTTAAGATCAGTGATCCCGGTGAGGGAGGATACATATATGTGTGTGTGTGTGTGTGTATGTGTATATATATATATTTATTTATGAATGTATCTACTAAATTAGAGGTTTATTCACACCAGCAATAAGTATTATATATTACCCTGTATTCTGTGAGAACATTGGCACACTTTCTAATGCATTTCATTTAATTAAATTTGGAATTTTCAAGGGGAAAATGTTCTAATAGATTTCTTAATTCCACCTTAATTTCACCTATGGAGAACATGGCCATTTGCAGGCTTAGAGTTCAGCACAGCCGTAAAACCGAGCACTTACACACACCATTAAAGGAAGGTGGGGAATGTCGCACATTTTTTGTGCGATGGAGTCGCAATATTCTTGTCTCTGTGCTAATGCAGTTTGTGGGTTTGAGTAGCATAGTTTTCTGAAGCGGGGAGTCTTGTGTATGTGAACTCGTTGGTCCTGTGTATTCATTTTACTTAGAATTTTTTTTTTCTGCACCACAAGGCAAAGAACATATTAGGTAGTATTTGGACAGTTGGACTTTTCTTATATATTTTATTAAAATCTATATCGTATGTATAAGGAGGGAGCGAAATTGAAAAAGAAGAGCCTGAAGATGTGTAAGCTCCCAGCTGTTAATATTTGAGGGATGTTTTGATGCTATTGAAATATCATTTCCTTTCTGGCTAATTTCTTTAAAAGTTACATTTTTGTTACAGTGAGTCAAAACTAGCTAGATTCTACACAAAGACAAAACAAGAGAGGACAAACTACGAGATCTTCCGTAACCCTAAAAATATGAGGTTCCATCACCATTTCATTCCATGAACAGTATGTTGTTTCTTCCCATGCATGGGAGATACAAGGCAGATGATCTCTGGAAAGTTTTACTGCTCTGAGATGCTTGTTTGTTTCTTTGTTGTTAAGCTTTTTCTTAGAGCTGAAATGTTGACATATTAGAAAAAGTGATAAAGAGCTATATAACCATGTTTTGTGGCAAGCAGCAGTACTAAAATTTCAATATGAAAGAATGTTGCTTTTATATTTCATATTTGATTTACTCAAAATAAATGAGTTTTCAAGACTGTGTATTAAGCAGACTTCAATTAAATAAGCTAGCAAAATCAGGCATTCATCTCCTAAATCGAAACATTTCTCACATGATAAAAAAAATGAACATACTCATTTTCTTTTCCTATATCAGAAGCAAATTACAATATAGGAATATGAAATCATGGAAATGTGTTGCATACGTAAGTTCAGCAGAGATTTCGCTTACATATTTACTAAACAGAGTTCTTTCAGTCTGTAAGCACAGTGGATATCACGATATAGCCATGACCCAGAAATGAGGAGTTGAGTTTTAAATGCCTCCAGCTGTCCCTAAGTAATGCCCACCTCTCACCTTGACTTCTCAAAATAAGCGTAAAACCAAAGGGTGCCATCAGGGTTAAAAATATAATCATGGCATTATTAAATGGTGCTGGAGGAAAATCTAATCTGAATGGCATTTACCTTAAAAAGTTGGGAAAATCAAATTGGTATATATGTATATATTTTTTTTCCTTCTCTCAGAAAGATGTCAAGTATTATATATGAAGAAAATTATAATTGTTACCATAAATCTATCATATTAAAAAAAATCAAGATTTTGAGTTCTAAGGGTTGAGGATATAGCTCAGCAGCATAAGTTCTTGCCTGGCAAGCCTGAGGTCATGAGTTCAATTCCCGGTACCAAAAAAAAAAAAAAGATTTTGAGTTCTAGCTGCTTCCACAGAAAAGACTTTCCTATGACTGATTAATTTGATAGCTGAAGTCAGGTTTAAGACAAACTAGGTTTAAAACTTGTCTTAAATATTATTATTATTTTTGGGAGGAGGGACCAGAAATTAAACTCAGGACCTTGAGCTTACCAGGCAGGAACTGGTGCCATTGAGCTATATCCCTGATCCTAAAACTTGTTTTAAATATTATGATGTAACTTTTCTCCACAAATTATAAAAGTAATGTTCTGAGTCATATGTAATACGGGTAGTCTGCAAGTAAATGAAATGTGCTTTGACCTAGTAGTGCATAGGATATTTCATAGCTTCTAATTGAGTTGTACTAATCTGATAGACACTAAACACATGTGGATATTTACATTTTAACTATTGACTATGAACCTCAATTTAAATATTCACCTCCTCATTTTCTCATATTTCAAGTATTCATTAGCCACATGTGACTAGGAGTTCTTGTACTGGACAGGGAAGATATAGAACATTTCTGTTGTGTCAGAAGATTTTATTGGATAAGGCCACAAATATAGTGCTGGACTAGATTTGGGGGATGGGCACTCGGAACATCCGGAAGTGCTAAAATGGCAGAATTATTTAACCTGAAGAAAGCAAAGAGCCCTGGCCTCCTGATGGCCTTTGGGTGACAGAAGGGACACAAAGAGAGGCAGGCAGCCATCTGTTTTCTATATACTGGTCAGAGAGAGGAAGAGCCGATTTAAAATATTGGGAGTGGTTTAGGATTAAGCCTAAAATATAAGGGTTATTAAACCAGTGGATGGCTGACAGGAATTTTCCCTTTCCGGACTTTCTGTTAGAAAGCTGCATACCTAATGACAATAATTATCACTGATAGTAGACCAGATTCCTTAGCATGTTTCTAGATTCAGAGGTATTAGGTTCAATTAATCAATCAGTCAATATTTATTGTGTGGTCACTACCCGAGGGAGGGGATTCAGAGGAGCAATGACCAGGAGTTATATGATTACAGCTCGATCAGTATTACATTCCAGGAGTACGGAGAGGTAGTTAACACAGAAAGAAATAAATGGAAGTGGAGAACCTAATATCTGCTGGGCAAGGGGTTTGCTAATGTCGAATTAGATTCAAGGAGCCATGGAAAGTATTGGACATCTGCAGGCATCCCGTTACTCCTATGGGAAAAAATGTCCCACAGTTCATAAGTCAAGAAATAAAAGAGTCAAGAAAATATGGTGTCTTTATACAAGTCTAAAAAAGAAGAAAATAGTTTCAGTTCAGCATAACTAGATTCTCTCCAAAGCTGCCAAACTTAGCGTCAAATAATATCATCTTATTGACCACGGGCATCCTGTCCTAGCGTGTAGGTGTGCTACTGCTTTGTTTGATTGGACTTCGCCGTCCAGAAATGTAATAAAATACAAATAATTTACTTATCTTTATTTCCCCCGGCATCACAGTGCTTTCCATGACTCAGTGAGTCTAATTTGATATAAATAATTCCCTTACCTAGCAAATTTCAAGTTCTCCATTTGCCTACTCCCTTTATCTATCTCTCGCGGATCTATCTCCAAACTCAGGTAAAGTTGAACAGTATTTATATATGTCCCTCAAGCCTTTAATAGTGGAATGTGGCAGTTAGAAAAGAAACAAAAATACATTTCAGAGAAGAACTAACCTTTCAATCCAATAAAGGGAGAACAAGAGTGATCAAAGTAGGCAGAACGGAATATTTGGGAAGGAATGCAGGTGATCAGACATGGATTTAGATTAAGAAAACTCAAAGGCAGCACTTGTGACGGCCAATGTGAAGTGTGGGTTTCTATGGTGAGTGAATCTCATGGAGCAATGCCTGTGGTAAAACCACTCGGTGCTGTGGTGCACGGTTTGATCCACAAGCAGTAGAGAGTGAAGGTTGGTGAGCAGATCTTCAGGACAAGTCCTTCTTGAAGACTGAGCGGCTGGTGTTACACAGGAAGTGGGGCAACTGTGGCATCAGAAATAATAAAAATAGACTAAGAAATTGGAGATCTTGGGAAAGAATGGATGGGTTGTAATAGTTCCCTGTTTGTCACATGGAAAATACACGGCCCTAGCCAGTGTTTGGTTTTATCCCTAAGTTCTTATATACTTGTCACTTAAACAATTATTGATAACTTTCCTTTTTTCCTTTAAACACTGTTAGCATGAGTGCCTATAATGAGCTTTGTGCATGTGTAAATTAATCACTGAAAATAGGAGTTAATTAATTTAAAGAGACAGGTTTAAATGATGACTTGGTCAATGCTATTCTGAAATTTTCTGTAAATCTGTGCAATATATTTTTAAAAGGAACTTTTACCTATTTTTAAAGGTGCATTAGAAGAAATATATTGTCAATTACTTTTCATGATTCCTGTTAAAAAAATTCATTCATTCATTCATTCGTTCCACAAACATTCTTCTCAGTATTATGTGCTAGGCACTGTACCACATACTGAGATAATCAGAAGCTAAGATGGTCTAGTAGAGTTTGGTTATATAGTGAAGTCATTAAGTTTAAAACAATTCAGAGGAATAAAATCTCAGGTGGTATAATGCATTACTGTACTCTTATACTAACAAGGACTCTCTGATGGACTATTCACAATTTATTTTATCTTCAGGGTTTCAGGTTCCTATTAATAATCCTTCAAGAGTCAGTGCAAAACTATTCAAGAAATTATTTCCAAATGAATCAAAGTCTTCAAGAAACCAGACCTTAATAACAGGCAAACACATTCTCCCAAGGAACTTTGGAGTCCTTTGTTAAAAAAGAATTTAATTTCTGTGTTTTGTAGGGAAGATGGAAAATGAAACACTTAGTAATTAAGTGCCTCATATGTCCTAATAATTGTCCTAGGCAATTAAAAATAAGTATGCAATTTAATCTTCATGATAATTTCAGAATCTTTATCCCTCTTTCCACAGAAAAGTGACGGAGGCATGTTGCAGGTTGCCTAGTTTCACTGAGCTCCTGCAAGACCTTGTCATATGTTAACAAAGCGTAATTCTTCATTCTGTCATACTCAGAAGCAGATTTAGGGTATATCAATGATTGAATGACTCAAAATAAATTTCTGGGTCCTAATGTGCATTTTGCTTTATAGTGTCTTCATATGTATGTTCTCCTGTGGTCCTTCTAAGGACTCTCGTTCTTGGCATTGATGTAGATAAAAAGATTTCAGAAAGAATAACAAATTAGAATCCTTTTGATGGTCTCTCAGTAGGAATTAGTTTAACATATTTAGGTTTATGTCAGATGCAGACAGATGAAACAAGAATTGAAGAACTTAAAGAAACAGTATTATGCTGTACTTCTAAAAAGATTTCTGTAAGATATTCTAGACCAGTTGGTTACTTTCAAGAATTAAGCACAAGAAAAGATTACTTAAATAATTGTCTACATGTCTCAATTTCCCCCTAATTAATTAGGTAATTATTCAGGTGTATAAGGTCTCTCCTGCATCTGACTCAGTAATGACAGAATTTATAGGGAAGATTTTCCTTTCACAAACAGATATATATGCTGAATATCAGGAACATTATAGTGATCCATTAATCTAATTTCCTAACATGTGGACAGCCATCCCAGGAGTAAGGATTCTGATTTCAGCTGAGCTACAAATTCAACCATATTAATATTGAAAACAAACCCTTTTTAGTTTGAAATATTTTTAAACACTACATCAAAATACAAAAAATAAAATTATGTGTACCTGTCACCAAGGTTTCCATATCGGCATTATTTTGCATAATCATTATAAAATAAACAATAATACTGAGAGGAAACAAGCACACTGTTAGTGACTAACTTGCATCCTCCACATTTTTATCTATTCAGTTTTTAATTTTATCCACAGAAATTTATTCTTCTACTCATTTATTAATTGATGATTTTTTTGTGGTGTTTTAACTTATACTTCTGCTGAGTTTTATAAGGTTGCTGTATAAAGAAGCTAATTATTACTATTTACAGGTACAAACTGGAAGTAGAGTAGAAGATGGCTTTCTGGAGAATAGAGAAATTTAGGTAAATTATTTTGAGGGATAAAAAATACAGACATTTGCCCATTTGTGAACATATATAATACATACATTTTCTTCTTTGAATTGTCTTGCTCTAATCAAAAGAGGAAAAATAAAACTAGAAGGATGAAAATACAATTTACACTGACTATGCTACAGTTTACTAAACCGAATAAAATATATTAAAATATAAGTATGAATCTATGATTCTGAAATATTATTATAAAATTTTAACATCTGTGAAACAAAGAGGACGGAAAAATATCAAACAGAACTTTGTATTTGTTCCATGAAAAGCAAACCAGCAATTATACTTGATTTACTCACCATAATTTGGAGTTAGCTCTGCTTTTTGGAGAAGAATGTGATTTGTAGTGAGTTATTCTTTATAATGAAATCTTGTGACATGAAAGAAGTAGACAGACATCTGACCTCTCAAGTTCTTCCTCAAAAATAATAATTCAGTGGATGTGCTCTGAAAAGAGTGGAAAGATTAAACTTAAAATCCAAGCAGATCTACCTTTCATTCTTGCACTCAAGTTTCCCCTCTAAATTATAAATAATGACATCAACCTCATCAGTCTGTTTTGAGATGGAAATTAGTTAATGCAAAAAATGCCTGAGAATTAATACAGTATCTTTCCAGAATCATTACTTTTTTGATAATTGTATTATAATGGAAACAAATTAGTATTGTATTAAAAAATACTTTTCCAAATTCATATAATTGTATAGGAAGAAGTTATCCAAATAAGAAGAAAAATGGGCACATTTGTCAACCTGAGCTTCAATTTATAATACAACTGATAAACTTCAAAACTTTGGTATTTCTGCTGTCTCTTGAGGAAGCTTTATTGCATTAATTCATACTTTTTCAACATGATTGATACTTTTTATCTAGAATGGGACACATTTATTTCTAAGCATCCCAGTCCACTAGAATGTATACTGAATTATCACTAAAAGTTATACTTTTTTTGTTGCTGTTGTTAGTTTGGTTTTTTTTTTCCGGTATGGAGAATCTAACTTGCAACCTTGCTCTTGCCAGGCAGGCGCTGTGCTGTTGAGCTAAATCCCTAGCCCATCACCAAAAATTATAGTGGAGGACCTTATGTATTTTGTGATACTCTCCAAATATTCTTCAGTCTAAAGGGTGAATCCCTCTTCAGTCTTAAATATTTTGCTGAGATTGATGATTTATACTTTTACAGAAATGTTGTAGAGGGAGTTAGATTTCAAGAAAATGTTTTGTTTATGGAAAAGGAAAAACACTAAGGCAGTCTTGTACAAAGGAATGCTGCATGGAATCTTTCACAGTTGGGCTAATAGAATTGTTGTTATGATTCTAACAAAAACAAATGGGCAAATTTTAATGTAGCAGGCTTTACAATCCATCCTGAAGAGAATTCATTCCT
Source organism: Chinchilla lanigera (assembly GCF_000276665.1). NCBI lineage: Eukaryota > Metazoa > Chordata > Mammalia > Rodentia > Chinchillidae > Chinchilla > Chinchilla lanigera. The sequence continues at coordinate 27,957,635 of NW_004955405.1, read as the reverse complement.
CAGGGAGATGAAGAATTAAAAGACCATCTTCTCCAGTCTCCCACATTGTAATCAATATTCAAATAAGTGTTTCTGGAGAAGTATTTCAATCCTATATTTCAGGCAAAGAAAATTTATGTCAGAGTTCTGTCAATGTCTTTAGGATTTTAAGACAAAAAATTTAGGTTGCTTGCATAATATTTCATGCTTTACTTTCTACTTTCTCATCTACAAGAACTTCCTTAATGTTTCTTTTTCAGTTCATTGAGATTTTGGAATTTCAGTCCTGACTGTCATGTTCTTTTCACTTTTGTCAGTTATTATAGTAGTAATGTGAATGCCAATAAACATGTAGCTCCAGAACCAAATTTTCATGAATCTTTATTAGAGTCTATATTTTCCTCTGTTGTAGAGAAGAAACCATCTGAAATACACACTTTGATTGCAACTGGTTTATGTGTAAACCAGTGAGAGAAAGAGACAAAAATTCAAACAGCATTTATTTCTAATTCTGTGTTTTTAGTAGACTAATTGCTTAACTAGGAAGATGCAAACAAGAATTTTACAAAGACAATGGAACTTCTGAAGAAAGTGTAAGTGACAATCAATGGAATAAAAGTTTAGGGCACCTTTTATTTCTAGTTGCAGTAGGTGTGATCTTGGCTAAGTTTCTTATTTACCCTGTGTCTGTATTATGCAATTGGAGCTAAAAAATTATTTACAGTACTAAAGTTTATAATATTGTGTAATGTTTCAAGATACATGTAAATCATTAAATGTTTTCCATATGAAAGGGAAAAGAGAAAAGAAAATGAATACTAATTTTTGCTGTATATTGGTTTTTATCCTCATTGGCAAGTAGATAATACATTAAATTATTTTAAAAATCTATTAAAGAACACATAAATGGAAAATTGAAGGAATGCCATTCAAAACCAGGAATTCATTCCTGAATACATTCTTCATTCGCTCTATAAAGGAAGTGATTTTCCAATAGAAATTCAAGTGCCTTCCTGTGTCTTTATCTGTGTTCCACGGATATGGTTGAGTAATCAGGATTGAAGTCTATTTGGCATACCTCTTACAGACTAATTAATGGTTATAGAGATTTTAAATTTCTTATGAATTTTAGACTAGCTTGGTAATGAGACTTTTACCACATATTTCTCTGAAATAATAACTTTACTTTTTGAAACAATCTAATGATATAAATTGCATAATCTATACCACAGTTATACGATAAAATTATACCAGAGTTGATAGTTTTGATGTAGTATTTACATCCAAATATCCTAATCTTACTTGATAGCAAGATCCTATGTACTCAAATAATGAGAAAACTGAAAAAGTAGACCTCTTCTAAAATACGATATTTTTAAAATTTTTAGAAATTATATAGTTAATTGGAGATCAAGGAAGTAGGTGTAGATTAAACATATTGTTTAGAAAATTGCTTTATTTGTTCTGAAAGGAATATGAATTCATTATAACTCTGGAATAGAGGTTATTAAATCAAGGAAGGGAAGATTCTTTCAGAAATGTTTCTGATCAAAGCTGCTTTTTTTTGCATTGTGTCATTTCTTTTCTCTGTATTCTAATCCTTGTTAGGAAGTTTCTTTAGGGCATGCCTCATGCTCTGAAGTACTTAACATTCCACACCATTTTCTTACAACTTGCTTTTCACTTCCTGTACTGGGTAAGCCAGTGAATTTGACCTTTGTTCTGTGGAGAATGTACTTCAAGACAAAGCAAGAATTATAAAGCCTCATCACCTTTTATACATTGTAAAAATAACATTTTTAAAACATTATGAGCAAGCATATAATTGAGTAAAATAAAATATATAGTAAAGTACATAGCATAACTCCCCATATGCTTCCTAGTAGATATATTTTCAGGTTATTTTACAGTGAATGCCTTATGCATTCTTTATATTACTACAAAGACAGCAATAATTTGCATTCTTATTGTTCTATACACCCTTCTAATCATCTACATTATTTTTCAGAAAGCAAGAACAATTAAGCAACAGAGTACATTACTGTGTACTGCTAACATATTTTATTTTGAAGCAAACAGTGTAAGCATTACATGTATGCATTTAAATCTCCTAATTAAAAATAGCATTGTCATTTTTATAATAAATATCTTGTGTTCATTTGAAATATCCTATGAAAGTATCCATTCTATCTACACCTATATAACAACATTTTCAGCCATTTATTTTCTTCCACAGATACTCAGTAAAAACAGAACATAAAAACAAATAAGAAACTAAAACTGAGAAATAAGAAGAAACAATTTAGAGATCATTTACTAGTTTTATTATAACTGTAAAAGATTAACGTTCAAATTTGTCATTGGCATGTAGTCCAATTTTTTTTTTACTTTACTTGAACTTAACAAAATTGAACTTAACAAAATTTTTACAAACTTTAATATTCCATTCATTCAACAAACTTACCCATTTATTAATATTGAATACTATGATAGCTGTTAGAGACACAAAATGAGTAAGACATAGACAGATTTATCCTCAAGGCAATGTACAAATAAAGACATAATTAATCAAGACATATTTTCTGTCACTGGAGTAAGTTCATGATTCTGCAGCAGCACAGAAGAAGGACAAATTATCTCAGTTCGCATAATGGAGGGTATAAAATGGGAGTATAAGAAGAAATTCACCCAGCAGTGAAGAATTGCACTGAATGAAAAAAACACTCTGAGGCTTTAACAGTTTCTCTAGGTGTATATCCATTCCTCTTTCAGACTGAGTTAATAGATGTGCTTCAGAAAGTAGAACCAACCTCACACTGTATAGCAGAGACCCACGGTGTCAGCATGACTTAACTGCAAGAAGTAGAAGTTAATGATGGTACCATCCGAACCTTGGCCCAAGAAAGCTTACATGCACATCCATTCCGCTGCAGCTCCCCATCAATTCCTTGCTCGATGACTTGTCCAGCAGTGTCTACAGAAAATTTAGTCATTTCCAAATTGAATATGACTATGTCAATCTTCCCATGTGAGTTTTACAACTGTAATTCAAAAAATATTGGTGCTAATCAGTTGTCTTGATTATTGGAAAAAATAATTAATTGAGTTTATGAAGTCTGTCTCCCACCTTAATAGCTAAATTTGATTGAACAAGCCAAATGATTATGTGGTAATCAGCCAACATCATGGCCATTACTATAATTCAAAATGCTCAGTTTTCACAGTTTAATTTGGTCATGTCACAGTGACAGCCATGAAATGAAAATCAGTTATAAAAATAAAAGATAATGTAAAATATATTTCAGTTTAATCAGTTAAATTAAATTTTATTGTATGGAATGGACTAGGCTGAGGAAACGAAAGCAATAAGCTGTGATTTTGGAAAGTGTAAATTTAGCTCACTATATTTCAGAGCTGTCTGTTTTGGTAATTGGATTGTTCTTCCTGCAAAAGAAAAAGATAATAATTTGCTTAAATTTGATTATTTTGGAATACATTGGGGGCAATTTTATGAGTACCAAAACGTAATTTGTTTTCCCCTATGGAGAAAAAAAATGCTCTCATTACAAAGAACTTAGAGTTCACTAGGAGAAAAAATATAATTGAATAGTTAAACCAATTTTTAGAAGACAATCATTTATGGTTATATAAATAAAGCAGATAGCAGAAGGTGACTGCTATATAAATCCTACAAATCGAATGTATTAAGGATTCAAGGTATATATGGAATTCCAGAATTCCCCATGTATAAAATCAAACACCATGTATTCGATCTCAAAGTGGAGAACTCACGCCCCCAAATTATTCAATTACCACTTACCAGTGTAATCTGATTAATTAGGCATCACACAGAAGAAAAATATTAGTTTGCTGTCAATTTCAGCAGAATATAGCAGCATAGTATCTATCCACAAATGGGGATGAGGAAGAGGGTAAGCTCTGTAGCCGACTAATTACACTACCATCCACCTAAAATTCTACAGATTGGTGGTTGCCCTGCTTTAGCATCTGTCTCTAAATCTTTTCAATAGAATATTAATAGTAATTGTACTAAAATGAGAGACAAGATGTCTTGTTCAAGTAAGTCAAGGTAAGTTGTTGTAGAACAACATTTTTTACACCTAACCTTTGTTCCTGGTCTGATGTAGTGATATAGTGATACATGGACACTGAGTAATGTTCTTATATAACTAGATAAATCTGAAAGACAACCAGAGGTAAACTATTTTCTAAAACAGTATAACATAACGAAGATCTCCCTTTCAAGGACAGTGTGCATACTATTAACCAATGAGGTGCACTCAGAATCCACTAGACCCAACTAACTTACTTGTTCCAGTACAGCTAAGATTGAGATTCTTGGTGCTGCTGCTCTTGCAAGGTATCAAACTACTTTGAGATAGACTTTGTGAGCAGGCATGTTAGTCTATTTTTTATTGCTCTAATGATACCTGACGCTGAGTACTTACAAAGAAATGAGAACTATTTAGCTCCATGTTTTCCAGTCCACAAGTTTAAGCAGCAGTGCACAGGCTTTGCTCAGCCTCCTCGACTGTGTTACCTTGTGGAAGATGACATCACAATGGCAGAAGCAGGACAGCAAGAGGTTACTTTGTGGACAGAAGCCACTACTTCTAGAGTCCCTTGAGGGTTATGTTAATCACCTCCTGGGGCAAACCCTAAGTGATTTAGGGACTTACCACTAGGATCTATCTCCTTAAGATTCCAACACCTCCTGGTTTTTGTTACAGTAAGGATCAAGATTTCAGCACCTAAACCTTGAAAATAGACTGCATCAAAACCTTAGAAGTGGTTTCAAGAGAATGTAGGCAATGGGAAATACATAAAATTATATACCCAAGTTTTTAAATAAAATATATATGAGGAATAGAGGCTGAGCAGTCCTACCCAAGAGCATATACAGAAACATCTTGGTGTTCTTATTCTAGTGATAACCACTATTAATTTACATATATTTCTAATTTTGTCTTTGGTTTGGGGACACTTATTTTACAGTAAAATTTTTGGCAGGAATGAATGTGAATTGCACAAAAGTCAATATCTGGTGACAGATCTGTCTTCATTTGTCTAGGCTGTTGTTAACATGTAACATTCACAGAATGTTTGTTTATATTTACCATATTTATAGTAGCTTCCTGATAATACCGAGACACAAAGATCGGAAATCACTACAAATCTCAGCATCTATTTCAGAAGTTGGAGGCTATTTTAAGAACCCAGACAATTTTTGCATATACACTTACAATTTACTTTGTAAAATTGACTTTGCATTTAGATTAAATTGCTTGCTTTCAATTACTAGTTTTGTTGTGCATATATGAAAAAGGAAAAAAGCTGTTTTATTAATAGATTAATTTCATGAATACTTAAGTAATACAAATGTCTTGTTAGTTTCATCACCTACTTCAATTAGAGTAACAAAGAAAACATTACAATTCTAATAAATATTGTATGTTTTATTTACTTTCTGCAATTTACACAGGGTTTTAGGAAATTTATTAGGTTAAAGGTGAAATATCTGATATTATTACTTTTTCTTTCTTTCTTTCTTTATTTTAAAGTGAATAGTAAAAACAGAGAACATCAGCAAAATATAAACAAAACAAAGCAAAGACATTAAAAATGATGTGAGGTTTCAAACCAAATGATAGGAATTAACAGTGGTTGCTATATTACATATGTTATCTTCAACGAAGTTGCTCAGATTACCAGATGTAAGAATGGAAGATTGATCAAACCATTAAAGAGAATAAGAAAATAATGTACAATCAATGTTCAAATTTGAAGATACTTTTTGAGGGGATAATAGAAATACAGTTTTAGTAAAATATAATGTAAAGACAAAAGTAGAACCTTACTAACTAAAAAACATCTAAAAAATGCAAAAATACTTGGAATTGGTTTTCATGAAACCTAACCACTAATTGTGCAGAAACTGGCTACCATATTAAATTAAGAGAAATAGAATGTGAAGTGTCAAAATACACAACTATATTTACATATGTAGTGAACCTTTTGTTATGAAGCTGATGTTAAATATAAAAGCATACGTCAGAATCCCATTGCGTTTCCTGACTTAGCTTCCTTTTATCAATTAATTTAAACATGTGAACGTTTGAATTCTCTGTTCCAAATCAACTTACATATATAATTGCTTTTACTACATTGCATATAAACTCCCAAATTCCTTTGTATTTTGTATTTAAAATTATTGAAATCCTTAACAAAAGTATCTAACAAATAGATCATCAAATGACTTTAGAACTTTTATTAAATCAAAGTTCTCATTAAAATAAGAAATGTAAGCAGGAAAACATTAAAATTTATCCCCACAAAGGCAGGAGAGGAACTAACCAAATTAGACAGTAAGAGATTACAGATTTTAGGGTACAATTTTGTAAATACAGTGTAAACTATTTGCATTGATAGGAGTCTCTTTAGATTCCATTCCTAGTTTTCATTTGATAAGCTTAGATTCTGTCAGATAAAGAAATGAAATTAAGGGGCTGAGGAGGTAGCTCAGTGATAGAGCAACTGCCTTGCATGCGCAAAGCCCTGGGTTCAAATCCCAGCCCTGAAAAAAAAAAAAAGAAATTAAGAAACCCTACAATTTCACAGCACTTATGTTTGGCAAAGCACATTAAACAAAACTAGGGTCATTCTCTCATTAATTGTATTTTGTCAAAATATTTAAAAAGTTAGTGAACTAAAAAAAAAAAGAACACACGCAAACTCATAACCTAAAATATTTATACACTGAATTTAAGATTCAAAAAGTAAAACTTTAGAACTTTTCAAAATTTACTATGATCTTTTTACATAATACAATCCTCTGAAGGTGTCAATTTTGTTAAAGAAGTCAGTGAGTTCTAGTTTAGATAACAAAAATGTATGATCACTGTATTTTGAACTTTTGAGCACAGTTAGACATCTGGGTAATCCAGTTTTTCTACAGGCACCAATGAAAGTTACACTGGTGGGTGTTTCCATGGAAGACATATAAAAACATGCAACAATATACAACATAGCAATCATTGGTGAATTCATACTATCTTGTCCATTGAAACTCTGTGTCATTGGTTTTTTTCCCCGGTATCAGGAATCGAACTCACGACCTTGCACTTGCCAGGCAGGCGCTGTGATGCTGAGCTAAATCCCCAGCCCCCAAAACTCTGTATCATTTCTCAATTTTTTTGTTTTTATTTTTTATTTTCTTTAGTGGTTTGATCAATATTGCATTCTTACATCTGGTAATCTGAGCAACCTCACTGAAGATAACACTATATAATATACAACCACTGATAAGTCCTATCATTTTGTTCTGAAAACCTGTATCATTTTTATTGTTTTTGCTTTATTTTGTTTTTGTCTATGTTGTTGGTACTTTGGTATGTTTTTATTATTATTGTCTTTAAAATGAAAACCTACACTATTTTTAATTTCATCTGGTTTTTAAGTCACATGCAAAGAGAAAAGTACACGTTATATGAATACAGCTCAATATTGATCTTACATGCAAACAAGAGTTTTAATAATCTTGAAGAAAAGAACAATATCAGTGTAACCTCAGTAAAATAGTTTGATTTCTACTTGATTATAGACTACATTTTTGGGACATGGTGAATTATAAAAAAATTATTCATACAAATAAACTGTTTCCAAAATACTAATAATAATTTCACTTCAACTGCCAAGTTTAGGTGAAACAATTAGTGATCCCAAACCCTTCTCAAGTAATCTGAGAAAAAGTAGTTACTTGTATAAAACACATATCAATGTAGACGAAATACTGAATGCCTGATGACCAACTAATTGGGCATTAGAGAGACATTTTTTCTTTCATCTTCTCTGAGTAGCAGGGCACGTCACGGAAATGGGAGTGCTTGTTTGACTGTTGCATTTTAGTTTTACATTTCCATGTAGATATCCTTTAAAAAATGAAGTTACTTGTTTGAAATCATATGTACTCATTGGAGGCCTAGAGAAGAAACCTGTTTTCTATACACATATGTCTAAGAGTCATGTTAGAAGCATAATAGAGGTCAACAAGAAACTACCAGGATCTGGGGCTGGGGATTTAGCTCAGCGGCACAGCACTTGCCTGGCAACCACAAGATCTTGAGTTCGATTGCCGGTATCGGAAAAAAAACAAAACAAAACAAAAAAAAAGAAACTACCAGGATCTGATTAACGTTAGGGAGTATTCAGATAATCTAAAATTTCTTAGCTACTATTTTGTATTCCTGAACCACTGTATACTTAGTAATATTCTATTTCTAAATTTTTTAATTTCAACCTTTATATTATTGATTTTAGTTTCCTGACACATGCACAGAAATAATGAAGCGATAAGCTTCTAGCACATCAAACAAAAAAGATTCAGCTTTGATACATAATAAAAGCAATGTCAACAGCAGCAACAAAAGCAGTAATTGTACCAAAATGCTTATTGGTGGTTTATAATCAATGTGTTGGACCTGATGTTATACTGTTAATTAACTCTTTTTCCTCTAGCAAAATCTGAGATGTGAAGAGGTTAGGAACTTGTATAACATTACACAGCAGGTAACTGGGGAATCCAGAACAGGACACAAGACTATCTAATTTAAATGTGTCTTATGTCACCCACTCCTCTGGTTCTGATTAGAATCAAGAAGGATATTTAAGAAAACATAATAGAATGAATACGGGTAATTTGATAGTGTGGTTTTCCTTCTCCAGTAATCTTGCGTTCTGCAAAGTGCCTGTTGAGCAAGACGTGTCCATAAGCAAAGCGTCCTAAACTCCAATAGAGAACACATCCCTCTTGCTTGCTATGAGGGAACTGGATGTGCAGCGTTCCTTACTAAGCTACCAACAAATCCCAGTGCTGTTTGACGATGCATTCTGCTTTCCCGGCCTTCCAGTAAAAGGTCTTGTAAACTTCAGTTCTCTTCCGAGTAGCGCGCATTTTTATTCCTGGGGCACATTTCTCACTGTCTTCTCCTCACCGCCCACAGCAAGGTCAAATTTCTCTCTAACCTACTGCTGTGCTTTTGCTGCTGCCTACAACATTTCACTCAGTCCTCCTACCTGCTTTGCTAATGTCTCCTTTCATTTTAAACATTGCATTTTCCACCTACACGCACAGAGGATTGAAGATCTCCTTTGAGAATTCTAGCTATTCCTATATAAATAGATATATTTTTTCAAGACCAACTTTCTAAAACACGAAAAGTTTGCTTTTTCAATAAAGTACAAGTGCATATATTCCCCGATAGGCGAGTATGAAAAGAGTACTGCCTAGTGAATCCTACCAATACATTATGAATTATAAATCACATGATTTAACTATGGTTCCTTTTCATGCTGTACAATTAAGAGTAATAATTCTGTTACCATAGTTTTGTATTAGATGTTTTCATACTCACTGGAGATTTTGCATTATTATCTCATTAAAAATCTTGACTTTGGTTGTTGATATGTCATTCTATATTATTTTAGAATTTAAAATATATTTTTGGTACAAATACAAAGACATAGTTGATGAAATGTACTTTATTACTTAGTAAATTTATGCATGGATGCATTCAGGCAAATATTCATTGGCATCTACTCTATACCAGACACCACAGTTTGGGCAAGGGACAGAGTGGTCTAGAAGATGCTGAAAGTCCAAGCTTAGGAGGCCTGTGATCTAACAAGATAGAAAAGAAAATTATCTCAGTGGTATTAAGATTATTTTAGTGAATGATCAGTGGTTCAAGGAGAGAAATAAAAGGGAGTATGGTATGTAAGAGTAGTACTTGAAATTACATCAATAAATCTTTAGCTTATAAAAGAAGTTTCATACCTATAAAATAGAGGAACTGGACTATGCACAGTTCATAATATGGGGATAACTGACTCCTAGAAAACTGAGCAAATTTCATGAAGTTTGCAAATTTAGATGAAAAAAATATTTATTTTTAAAAATCCTTTAAAGATTTAGGGGCTAGGATTTAGCTCAGCAGCACAGTGCCTGCCTGGCAAGCATGAGGTCGTGAGTTTGATTCCCAGTACCAGAAAAAAAAAAAAAAAAACTTTAGTAGTTTCTTCAGTTATGATCAAATTTTTGTACCATAAGCACTACCTGTGAATGTTTTACCGATAGAAATCTCATATATATTGTATTTTGCTTTGTTTTGATTTTTGTTTTTGTTTGTTTGTTTCTGTGGTACCAGGGATCAAACTCATGACCTTGCCTTGCCAGGCAGGCGCTTAGGCCACTGAGCTATATCCCCAGCCCCTATATTTGTATTTTGTTGCAGCTATTACACAGAACTGAAGTTATTTACTCCAATTGCTATTGAGAAATTACAGCAATCATTAAATTCACAGCTAGATTTTGCTATTAAATGCATTTATAGAAAAGCATATATTTAGCTACATCAAAAGTATTTTTTAATACCATGATGTCATTTCAATATTGCTTACATCCTGTGAAATTCTATGTGGTATTTTTCATGAAACAAAAGATTGGATGTAATAAGAGGTAACAATGTGACAGAAATATATGAATATAAAAGATAATATGAGTATTCCATTTTAACATTTTAGTCTGTAAGGCTGGGGACTCTACAAAAAGTGATATTTGAACTGACAGCCAGAGTGTAGAGGAGTGAATTATATGCAACATGAGTGAAGAGAATCTAGGGCCTAGCGACAACTTGACCAAAAATCTGTAAACTGAAAGAACTTGATGGCCATTTACAGGAGGGTGAATAAACAGCGCTATATACTTTTTCTAAGTACGCTTAGCTACATCAGTACAGGAACTGAACTGGTAGACTGATGAATTTTAAACGTGGCTGAGTTTTACCCACAGGAGTTTGATAAGCCAGAAGCACAGTGGTGAGCCTTTATAACAGTGGTTCATAATGATGATCACCATGGAAATAAAGCAAAGTATGGAGAGGTAAGAATATTGAAAGTAAAGATATGGAGGGTGGAAAATAGGATGATGATAAAAGAATGAGATCATAGGTTCTAGTGAGATCTGAGGGTCACTGAAGATGAACATTAGAAAGAATATCTAGGAAGCTTATTGCAAAAGAGCCAGCAAGAAAGAACAAAGGATACTGAGAGGCAGATACATATATGATACACAATATTTTAGAGTTAGTATTGATACAATACTGGAGAAAACCTCAGTGAGGTGAATTAGCTCCAAAAGGTAGGTTATATTGCTACATCACTCCCTTTACTGAAAGTAAGATGTTTGCTCCTCCATTGACAGACATAGAATGTTTGTTTTTGGAGAACAGAAAGTGTTTAACATATGTCTACTCAAGATTTATTATGACTACCAGTTTCCAAATGGATGCAACTTTTGAAATTGGGAAGACAAGAGTGGGGAACAGACTTGGGGTTGTTTCTTAAATATTGATATGAAGCAATAAATATTATCATCTTTGTTATCAACAACAATACTTGTGTAATTCTCCCAATAGTCATACCATACTGGCTACCACAAGAATAAAAGATGGTTGTGATAAATGATTCCTTCTACTGTTAAGAACTAGATGAGATTTCAGCAAGTGTACTAAAAATGGGAGCAAATTTCTCTCCCACAAAACTGAACATTTAAATAAAATGCATAAATACCTTCAGTACTATATCTTGATTGAAAGCTGCTTTGAAATTTCAGTTCCATTCCCAGCTAAACTGTCAATCAAGTGTGAAGCAAAAATCAACACTTTTCCAGAACAAAGACACAGAAATGTGCACTCTTATTGAAAATTATTATTTGCAGGTATACTTGAGTTTCTTGAATAATTTAAGAAATCAGGTAGTGGATAGAAAGGGGAAGAAGCATGAATTAATATGTTTTATGTACATGTACCACCTCTTCATGATGAATATAGTTATTATGTGCTGCAAACATGCACTAATAAATAATTTTTTAAAAAAACAGTAAACTATGGAAAGGCCACAAATTCACTTACAGAAAATCTCTGAACTTCTGCCTTATGAGGAAGGTCCACCCAATACTGTCCTCCTAAAAAATAAAATTACTTAGCGGTAGGTCAACTTAGTGATACATTGAAGATAGTTGTTTCTGTCAATATCAGTGTTATGGTTTGTGTCTGGGTGTCCCCCAAAAGCCTCATGTGGCCATGGGGCAGGCTTTTAGAGTTTGATTATGGGTGTAAGAGCTACACCCACCCTGGGGTGGATAGTTTGAATATGTAAGGGAGAGGAAGAGGGTGCTTGAGGCCATTCTGCCCTGGTGTGTGCTTGTTGCTTTGCTGTGTTCTGCTGCCATAGCTCTCTGCCATGTGCCACTCTGCCTTATAATCTGCCAAGTAAGGACTGAAACTTCCACAAACTGTAAGTGAAATAAACCTTTCCTTCCTCAATTTTGGGCATCAGGTATTTTGTCCCAGCAACGAGAAAAAAGTAACCAAGACAATCAGCAATCAAGAAACAACAAAATCAAAGGCAATTAGAAATTCCAAGAAAAAAAAAAACCACTGGTGTACTAGAAATTCATAATCTAAACAAAAGACAAAGAAAACATAATATTATTTTGGACAAATTCATTAGACATAAGAAGGGTAATCCAATCTTTCCCTCAGTGCTAGTTCTTGAACACCTGATCTCACATGTGCTAGGCAACAGCTGCACCACTGAGCTGTATCACCAAACCAGTTTAATTGGTCTTGATAGTTAAAGCACTTTACAAGTAACAGAAATTTACTGATATAAGACTCCTTTTTTCCACAGATGATTTTCTTTGTTATTCTTTCCATATCTTTACTTTCTTTTGGTATTTTCTCTTTTCCCTTATTTTGATTGCATAAATACCTTCTTGCCTCTTCCTTTCCTTTTTTTATTGGCTCTTCCTTTCCTTTCTTTACTTTCCTTATTGCCTCTTCCTTTCCTTTCTTTACTTTCCTTTTAATTATTTTGTTACTTTAAAGTTAAAGAAAGAAAACACATTAACAAACAGACCTAAACAAAACAACACACAAACAATAGAAGCAATACAGAATATCAGACAAGGTGATAGGATATTAACAATAATTATTGTGTAACATATTTTTATCTTTAAATTGGTTACTCAGTTAAACAGTCATGTAAGAATGATCAAACAGTGAAACATTAAGTGTTCCTTTCAATAAAGCTCTTATTTTTCTGCTTATATCCACTCACACTAATTGAGATGTTATTTATAAATTTTATGCTGCGTATAACTGATACTGAAAAAGCTGGTTTCTTCATATTCAATAGTAAACTTATCCCCAGGCACAGTATACCTATCACGCTAAATTGGAAGCTCTTAAAGCACAGATATTCTGCCTTTTCTTATTTAAAAACTAGGAGAAGCGCCTGCCCTGAAGTGCAGTAGCCACTGAACAAAAATGTTTCTTGATAGGAAAGAATATATCTAATATTCACTTGGATAATTCAGGGCAGGGGAAACAGAAGGAAATATAAGGAAATAACTAGTTGTACCATTTTTTTTTGGTGAGAAAAATAAGAATTAGGATAACTGTAAAAATGATGAATAAATAGGACACTGACTCTCTTCTCTTAGAACTTACAGGTCAACCAGTGGAGGCTATAAATATTGAAAAAATAAAATGTGAGAGGGTTTTTAATGTTGATAACAAGCAAAATGTAACTGCAAAAACTGCACAAAACAGTCAAAGTTTAGTTCACCTGAGAAAGGCTGAGGAGGCTACAGAGGATGAGAAGGGGATACATGTAGTTGGTCTTGAAGAAAAGTCTTTAAGATGTTGGGAATGGAATGTCACAAAGCGAGCTGCCTGTCAAAGATAATGTCAGAGGAAAATAGCACAGCCTATAAACTATGGTCTGGAAAAGGGGCTGGGCACCAGATTAGAGAGGCTGAGTTAGAATGAGCCGCTGAAATGCACCATGGAGTGCCTTTTGACTTTACCTGTACCTCATTAACTTTCCCTTTGCTGGAATGCAATACCTGACACCTGCAATGTAAAGGAGGAGAGGTTTAATTTTGCTCAGGATTCAGAGACTTCAGTTCATGGTTGAATGGCTCCAATGTGGACACATCATGGAGGAAAGGCGAGGCTGAGCAAAGCTTCTCAGATCCTGGCAACAGAGAAGCAGAGTAGAACACTGCCAGAGAGGGAGAGGGAGGGACCAGACATAGATCCCAAATCCATGGCTCCACAACATATCCAGACACACCTGATGTGTGCTCCATCAACCTCCTGGGTGGATCCCCAAGCCAATCAAATTAGAACTCCAGGGCTCAGGATTTAGCTTAGCGGCAAAGCGCCTGCCTGGCAAGCACAAGGTCGTGAGTTCGGTTCCCGGTACCTGAGAAAAACCAAAAAAATAAAATAAATAAATAAAAGCTAAATTAGAACTCCACCTTACAGGTCACAGTATCTTTTGCACAATTACAGTTTGCTAAAATACGTGAACTTGGGGCAGGGGATATACCTCAGTGGCACAAGCACCTGCCTGGCAAGCACAAGGTCTGGAGTCGGATTCCTGGAAAAAAAAAAGAAAGAAAGAAAAAGAAAACAATAGAGAATCTGAAATATGTGAACTTAAATATTGTCCTAGATATTACTGAAGAAGGGAAACTTGACAAATGAAGTTTGGAATAAGGCTAACAATAAAGGAAAGACATTAAGCAATCGTGAAAAAAGAGCTCAGTGTCTCTGAATGATCTGTCACAGAGTGACAGAGCTCTGCATAAGAAAAAATACTTTCCTTCCCACAAAACACAAACACTACACATGTATAATCAAAAACAATTGTTTAAAAATGCTAGCCAGAAATAGTGGTGCATGATTCTAATTCAAGCATTCTGGTAGGTTGAGGCAGAAAGATCACAAATTTATGCCCAGACTGGACAACTTGTAGAGGCACTTACTCAAAAGTAAAAATTAAAACAAAGAGAGAGAGGAAAGAAAGAAAGAAAGAAAGAAAGAAAGAAAGAAAGAAAGAAAGAAAGAAAGAAAGAAAGAAAAGAAAGAAAGAAAGAAAGAAAGAAAGA
>NW_004955405.1:27937506-27942519 GCF_000276665.1 Chinchilla lanigera | reverse complement strand
AGAAAGAAAGAAAGAAAGAAAGAAAGAAAGAAAAGAAAGAAAGAAAGAAAGAAAGAAAGAAAGAAAGAAAGAAAGAAAGAAAGAAAGAAAGAAAGAAAGGAAGGAAGAAAGAAAGAAAAGGAAAGCTGAGCAGGACTGGGATGTAGCTCAGTGCAAGGGCTACGAGTTGCTTTAACTCTAGTGCTGAAGAATGAACAAAACTGGTCATAGGCCCCAGTGAATATTGAAGTTCCTCTTTATTGCATGTCTTTTTCTTTAATTTCCCAAGGATAAAGATTATAGTGCATCCATTTCTAGTAGCTGTTCCTTCTAACTGACCTTTGTACTACAAATGTAGACGCTATTACTAAAGTGGAATAATTACGGCAGGAGGAAGGAAGACAGCAATGGTGGAAAAGCGGGAGGGTAGGAAGGAGAGAGAGGAACAAATGAGAAAACAACAAAATAAGAAAAAATTAAACTAATTAGTGTGACAGAAATTCCTGGACTTTGCTATACTTAAGGTTTTATTGGGGGAAAAAAACCAAATACGCATCTTGCTTGTTTTCATTTTCCCAATGCACAACTTAATTAATACTGTCGTGTAGCTGCTGGTAACAGACTCGCACCATAACAGTCCTCCCACACCACAAGATCAATGGAACCCTGGAAGCTACAACAGAAAGAAATTAGTGCATCAAATTTGTGGAGCTCAGAAAGAAAACACATTTGCCCTTCATGTATTTTTAAAGAGATTCTTGTTTCATTATATCTTGTAAACGGTTTCTCTGTGCTGTACGGCAGATAGAACTGAACTTTCGTGCTATCTCATTTTTCAGAGCAACACAATGCCATTCAGTTTTAATAAAGATTTTAGCAGTAATGTTCAGTGGTCACTTATTCTACAGGGACTTTGTAATGCTTGAAAAAGAACTTGACATATAAACTCATTTATTTGCTTCGTTTTATTCTTTCCTTAAATTCACAAATTCAACAACTAAGTTTACAAAAAAAAAAAAAAGATCTTTTTGATTTTTCTCTATCTCAGGCTTTGTTTTCACTACCATATTGAATTATATAAGTGATTTAATAAAAGATATTCATTTATAACTGCATTGTGGTGTATTGATATAAATCTATGCATAGATCATATAATTTTATTTTTTTAATTTATTTTAAAAATAAAAGAAAGAAAATATTAATAAACAGACATTCATTCGCAAAATAGGATAAGAACAACACAAACAACACAGAGTTACAGACAAAGTTGTAGGAAATTAACAATGGTTATTGTATTATGTATTGATATTTTCAAAGTAGTTTTTCAGGAAAAAAATAGAGAGACATTCAAGGTTGATCAAACAAATAATCATCAACTGTTCCTTTCAGTAAAGCAATAGAAGACAGCAGTACAACTATGTTAACTATCCTGTATATACATAATTACATAATTTCCCCTTCTTTCCCTTATCTTTTCCCACATCTCTGTTGCCCTTTACTTTCGAGCATTTTCCTTTCCTTTCACAATGTGTATCATACCTCCTAGTTCTTATTCATTCTTTCAGGTTATTACCCTAGTGAGACAATACAATGCTTGCACATGCAGGTCTGATTATTACACTTATGAGTATGATCTCTAGTTGTGACCATTTACCTATAAAAAGCCTCGAGTTTATCTTTCTTAATAGCTGAGTAATATTCCACTATATAAAAGTACCACAATTTTTTTATCCAATCCTCAGTGGATGGACATTTGGGCTACTTCCACAATTTAGCAATTAAAAATTGTGTTGCTATGAATATGGGTGCAAATATATCACTGTGGTATGATGTTTTCAGATCTTCTGGGAAAATACCCAGAAGGGGAATAGCTGGGTTGAATGGGACTTCTAGAACTAGTTTGCTGAGGAGTCTCCAAACTGATTTCCACAGGGGTTTCATCAGTCTGCATTCCCACTAGCAGTGGAGAAGTGTTCCTATTTCTCCCCAGCCTCACCAGCATTTGTTACTGGTTGATTTCTTAGTGCTAGCCATTCTTACTGGGATGAGATGAAACTTTAATGTTTTAATTTGCATTTCTTGAATAACGAAAGATGTTGAACATTTTCTCATGTTTTTATTTGCCATTTGTATTTCTTTATCTGAGAAGTGTGTATTCATCTCAACTGCCCATTTTTGGATTTGGGGGGGCTGATTTTTTTTTAAATTCTTTATATGTAGAACATATAATTTTAAATGAAAGTTCTAGTTCAGAAATTATGATATTTAAGTAATTTTATCTCTGAGATCAATCTCTAAAACCTTTGGAATTTTATTTTATTTCAAAATAAATACTACTCTTGCAAAATTTTAAAAATATGTGTTTCTCATAACATTTGTGTAGAATAAATGCATCAACATATTCTTTTGTTTTTTTTTGGTTTTTTTTTTTTTTGGTTTTTCTCCGGCACCGGGAACCGAACTCACGACCTTGCGCTTGCCAGGCAGGCGCTTTTGCCGCTGAGCTAAATCCCCAGCCCCAACATATTCTTTTGAATTGTCCACTTCAGGCGCTTACTGCTTGTTTTTCCAACATTGAGTTATTCACAAATGGAAAAATTACTTGAAAGCTTAGAAGAAAATAAAAGGATAAAACTTAGTATTGTGGAGTTCTATTTTTTTCTTATTGTTTTTAATATTTTATAATATCAACAACAAATTGGTGAGGAAAAAGAAAATTATAAACAGTCTGTATTTCTGGTATTTTAAACACAATTCATGCAATCCAATATTCTTAGACTTACTAAAGTTTGTTTTATGGTGAAAAGTTTTTTAAAAAATACTATGTAATCTGTTATATCTAGAATTGCCGATAATTTCAATAATTTCTCAAAAAAGATGTGATAAGCTTCTTGCATTTATTGAATCGACATTTCTTGAGTTAGTAGGCTGATCTAGCATTAAATAAATGTGTCCAAAAATATTTTAGTATTTTAGAGTAGTAATAGCAATTACATTCCATGCTCCTTTGTAAAAGTCACTATCTAGATTTATTAAACCTAATTTCATTCCTCAGTGACTAAGTTTAGTGAGCTATAAGATTTTTATTAATAGATTTTTGGGCTCTGTATCTAGGTACTCTGCAAATACTATTCAACTAGTTTTAATTTATGCTGTAAGTGTAATTTAGAAAGTGGTTCATTAATTTTCTTACTACCTAAGGTTAAGATTTCTTATTAATCTTTTATTTTAAGTAATGGTGCACAAGTTCAAGATATTTGCTAAAACTATCTTACTTATATTAAAGGAATATTTTAAGTATTTAGTCTCAGCTACCTATTTATAATATTTCTAGCATCTCAACATAGACAAAAAAAATCAACATTTTAATGTAGGTGATTAAATTGTCTAAAAATATGTGCTTGAGTAATATGTGCTGTTAGTTATATAATATCTGAAATCAATATTTGTCAGAGCAATAAAATCAAGATTTTGTAGCTGAATGGATAAGAAAAATGAAATCACAGGGAACTGTACAATTGCATTATTCCATTAACTCGTTCCTGCATGCAATGAAGTGAAGCAGAGAATTAAGTTTAAATATTATGTAGTTTCTCTAATATAAGACGTGATAAGAAACAGGAAGGTAGGCTCTATAGAGACAGGAAGGAGATCTGACAAAGGAGGAAGAGGTAAGAAGAGGGAAGGAAGGAGAAATAAAAATGATTAAGGTGCAATATGTGTGCAGATCAATCCCCCAAGCTGAATGGAATCACAAAGTGTTGCAAATATATATTAATAAAAACTTTAAAAGCATATGAACAAAAAATTCCTTTCTTGTACATTTTTCCCCACACAGTCTCTATCTATCATCTATCTATCTATCTATCTATCTATTTATCTATCTATCTATCTCATCTATCTATCTCAGAAAACAGCTTTTAATTCTATGGACTAATTTAATAGATAAATTTAAAGAGTACAACAATATCAAAATATTAATAGATGTTAATACGTTATAATTTCACATTTGCTAGCCAAGTCTCTTCATAATGTCCTGATTGAATTTGGCTCAAAAATGGACCAGCACTGGAGGTAACCCAGAAGAGGTGAATGAGTACCTTACATCTAAAGCTGTGTGGGGAAGAATGATAGTTTTTGGAGTACTATTCCAGGCACTTAATAAGATCTTTATATTTTTATCTCATTTTACCCTCACCCCAGCCACACAAAGATGACAAGTATGATCAGGTCCATTGTATGGATGGGAACACTGACAAATAGGGATTTAGCTCAGCGGCACAGCGCCTGCCTGGCAAGCACAAGGTCATGAGTTCAATTCCTGGTACTGGAAAAAAAAAAAACCTTACAATGCCTGGAAGCTCCACCCACATTCAAACACTCAGAAGTTTGTTTGCATAAAATCTCCTCCAGCTTTTTTTCTTATGAGCTGTCATTTTGCTTTGGTTGGTTTTTTTCTGTAAAAGCAGAGAAATATACCTCAGTATCTATAGCATCCTGTATTTAAAATTTTAGCAGATATATTCTAACAATGCAGGCAGAGTACATTTGTAGTACTAGTAGTGAGGGCCATTTGAATGTAGGGAAGGGAAAAGGAAATAAAAAGGGTACATACATTCCCACAATGAATGCATTTATTGTGTATTGCAAACACATAATAATAAAAAGGGATAACAATTTTTTTAAAAATGGAATAAATCAGTTTTAATTTTGCATTGATATATACACTATCAAAATATCCCTTTATACAGAATCAATATATGTCACTGTTACTTGTGAGTTAAAAATAAAATTAAACTTACAAACAATTAGAATTGCTGTCTTGTTTGAGCAAGGTAGATTCAAAACAAGTCATGTTTGTGGGTAGAATTTGCACAAAGGAGTTTACCGGGCATGGTGGCACATGCCTATAATCCCAGCACATGGGAGGGTGAGGCAGGAGGTCCGTTGTGAGCTCGAGACCAGCCTGGGTTACAAAGTGAGGTCAAGGCCAGCCTCAACTGCATAGCGAGACCCTGTCTCAAAAAGCAAAAA
>NW_004955405.1:27898239-27937406 GCF_000276665.1 Chinchilla lanigera | reverse complement strand
TATATATATACACACACACACACACACACACACATATACACACACAAGAAAGTAATACAGCCTTGGGAAAAAAAAATTATGTGGCAGAAGAGAAAGATCTTGATCTGGTATCAAGATCCCAGACAATGTTGTGAAGGGAAGTACAGGATCCAAGAATTCTTATATCTTCAGGTGAAGACAAACAGTCCCAGAGGATGGCAGAAATAAAACAAGTGAAATAACATGAGGATTAAGATAGGTTATCAGAGAAGGTGCAGAAAATAAGGGTATTGAAAACTAAGCATGAAGATTTAAGGATCTGTCTTTCTTTTCCTAGAGATCTACCCGGGAAAGTATTGGACAGATTAAGTCAGCTTGCTTCAGAGAATTTTTAATAATCAAAATAAGATGAATTATGTGAATCAAATTATATACTTGTTGCCCTTACCTTTAGAAAGTTTCTTACAACACACTGTGCATATCCCCAGAAATGAATGATTATAAGGGGCCGATTTTATAATATTGTGTGCACACCTTGGGCAGGAAGTGTGATCTCTTTTAAAAGTATTTGTAAAATACATCTAAGGCAAATTATTTTGACCCTCCTAGGGAAAGTTTACCTTTAAATTGTCAAAACTAATTAGATATATGATAGAGACAAAATAGCCAGAAGTCTTTATAAAAAGAATTTTAAAATTGGTATTCCGAAATACTCTTATTGGGGTGTTAGTCATTTGTGTAGTCTTTTATATATTAAAGATTTTAACAGTACATGTGTGCAGTATATTTTACAGTCACCTTGGGGAATAGGTACTTGTACATAATAGAGCTTGTTCCTTTTCTCAAATTCTCTTGGTCTTCCCTCCCTTCACCTCCCTCCCTTCCTTCTCCCTCCCTCCTTCTTCAATTCCTCTAACCCAATTTTCATTCTTGTTGATACTGTTAATCTTAGCTCATGTTCATGATGTATACTGTTTACATTCATTGAGGTTATTAGGCTCTCGTAGATGGGACATCTTTATTCTACTTCCTTTCCCTTCCCCTCTCCTCACTCCTCTCCCTTGTTCTCTTTGATTCCTTCCCTACTGCAAGAGCTCCATCCCTTTGTCCCCTTCTGCCCACCCTTTATTATTTTCTTTGTATTTGCCTCACTCAAATGAGAGATACCAAAAGTGCTTAAGCTTGTATGTCTGGTTTATCTCGTTCAACATTCTATTTTCTAGGTGCATGCATTTTCTAACAAATGTCTCAAATTTGTCCTTCTGTATACCTCAGTAGTATTCTATTGCATGGAAGTATCATGTTTTCTTTATAAATTCATCTGTTGGCTACAGAGGCTACTTTCAGGAATTGGTTGTTATGAATTTCGCTGCTATCGACATTATTTTGTATGTATGATTATAGTGTGATGCTCTCAGCTCATTGGGGGAGACACTTAGAAGGGGAAAGGTGAGCATATGGAATTTGTAAATTTAGTTCTTTGAGGAATCTCCACACTGATTTCTACAGTGGCGGTACTCGTTTACATTCCCGCTAACAATGTAGGAGGTTCGTTTCTTAGCACAACCATGCTAGCATTTGTTATTGTCTGATTCCTTCCTGATTCCTTCTTTCTGGCATAGGACAGAATCTTAGCATTATTATAATTTGCGTTTCTCTAATGCCCAGAGATGTTGAACACTTTTTTCATATGTTTGTTGACCATTTGTACTTATTCTCTGTGAAGTGTCTATTCATTGCTCTTGCCCATTTCTTCACTGAAACTTTATTTTTAAGTGGCCTAATATTTTTTATTTTTTTCTATAATTTTTTTATTTTAAAAATTTTTAAAAATGACAAAACAGCAATGAAGACAAAATCAAAACATCACAAAAACATCAAAAATGATACATAACCTAAAAACAAAATGTGAAATTCACAGTGGTTGCTATATTACATGCTGTTATCTTCAACAAAGTTGCTCAGTCCTTTAGACATACTCTAGATAGTAGTCTTATGTCCAAGAAGTGGCTAGCAAAATTTTTTCCCCATGTGGTAGGTTGTCTCTTCATTCTACTAGTTGATTCTTTTGCTGTGCACAGATTTTAGTCTTATATAATTCCATTGATTGATTCTTGCTATTATTTCTTTGGTAATTGATGTTTTGTCTAGAAAATCCTTCCCTTCACCATTTCTTCAAATGTTTTATCTATTTTATCTTTCTGTAGGTTTAATGTCTCTGTTTTAATGTTTATATGGTTGATCCATTTTTACTTTAATACATGTCAAGAGACAAGTGGCCAGTTTCTCAAATAATTATCCAGTTTTCCAGCACTTGTTGAATAAGCTATCTTCCCTTCAACATACACTTTTAATTGCTTCATCAAAGTACAAATAGGAAAAGGATATCTCAAATGATCATTATTTGCAGACAGCATGGTACTCTTCAAAGAAGACTGAAAGAACACCACTAAAAACTCCTAAAGTTAACAACCAACATCAGTAACATAGCATAATACAACAGCAACACACAAAATTATTAGTACCTATGCATAGCAATGATGATCTCAGTGAGAAGGAAATTATGAAAACAAAGTCATTCACAGTAGTTTTGAGAAAAAAAGATCCTTACAGGACTTATAATACTTGACTGCAAGGTATACTATGAAGTGATAGTGGTAAAAAGTAGTAAAAAAGTGGTAGAAAAGTGGTACTGGAACAAGAATATGTGTGGATCAGTGGAACAGAGTAAAGGATTCAGAAATATCCCCAGACACACTCATCTATTTTAAACAATTTTAGGAGAATTTTTTCTGCAGGAATAACTCTTTTGACTTTGTCAGCTATTTAGCTACAGCTACTCATTGGGTGTTTTCAATTGAACATCAAATCTGGCTCTTACTAAAGGCGTAAATAGGAATGATTTGGAAACATAGAGTTGTTAGAATCAGTGTACTTTCCAGAGAATATTTCATCTTCTTGATCCTCAACATGTACCCATCATTCGAGAAGAACATGACATAGAACAGGTTAAAAAATACTTTAAAAATGTGTCTGGATAACATATATCAAGAAAATTCCATATTTTCTTATTGGAAATATTTTCATTTGAAATCATACATTTCTAGGCTGAAAAGTAATCTGGGTTCCCTCTGAGATGTAGCAATGCATATGACTAATTGTAATGTGCAAACATTAACATGATTAGGTTGATTGAAATGTTCCACTCATTTGCCTTAGATGAACATGTCTACTTTATAAGAGTGAAACACTTCTATTGGTATAAAATATCATTTATCAACTACTATTTGAAAAAGAGACAAAAATTGATAAAATGATTATCCATATAGCTGGAGTTTAAAAGCAAAGATAACAGGTTCCAGAAGAACTATAAATTGTGCTATGATTGAAATGAAGGTGCCATGATGGTGGTGTTGGCAGGTAGAAACTTTGGAAGGTGTTTGGATCAAGAAGTTGACACCCCATGAGTGAGATTAATCCCATTACATCAGGATGAGAGTCATCCCCTTTTGCAGCTTTGTCCTTCCATCTTTGTCACTAGATAACACAGCAGGAAGGTCCTCATCAGAGAAGGTGCCTTTCCCCTGGAATTTCCAGACTCTACAAACACAATGTAATAATTCGTGTTCAATATAAATTACTGATTCTATGGTATTATGTTACAGCAGCACAAAACAGATTATGAAAATGAGTAACTGAAAATCTGAGAAAAATCATTTTATCACTTGATGATGACATGATTATACATCTCATTAATTTTGCTACCCTTGACAATTGGTACAACTGTTAATACAACAGTAATGATTGTATATGTGGGGCCGACACTTTAAGTTATTCCATATCTATTGAATGATAGACATTCAACAGCAGATTGGATTTCCCTTTACATGAAACATTTCTTCTAAAATAAATTTGCTCCTTGACTCTCTTTCATTTAGGGGTAGTTATGTGGTACATTCTTGATTAAGCATCGCCTCTTCATATTTACATCCCTTCTTGCTGCCTGTCATAGTTACTCTTGTTCGTCAACTTTCTAGATTAAAAGACTCCAGGAGAGGTGAGTAGATTCTGAGTGTGCTAATCTCTTCAATGGGTTAGTCCATTAATGAGTCTACGGCTGTACGAGATAGTAGCAGATGAGGACTATTTTCAGGAAACTGATCATGAGGGATGAATTTGAGTAATGTATCTAATACCTGGGTCCATTCTTCCTAGCTTTTCACCTTCTCTCTGCTTCCTGGATGCCAGGAGTTGAGTAGCATTCTCCCATTTTGCTTTTTTGCAAACATATTTCTACCTTGGAGCAAGCCAACCGTAGACTAAAATTTCTGAAACCATGAATCAAAATAAACCTTTTTTTAAAAACAATTGTGGATGTCATGGATTTTGTTGCACAGCAACAGGAAAGTTGACAAATAAAATGATCATGGTTAAGTGCTAAGCTGAGAGTTAGAGCAACCATTTGTGATCTTAAGTATAAAAGAAAATAAAGATAGTAGAATGACTCAGAGCAATTCTAAGTGATATAATATACAAAAGAACACTAAAAAGTGCTAATCACTCCTAATCAAAGCAGTCCTAATCAGATATCAACCTTGGAAGCAATGCCAATAAATCTTATTAGACTGCACTCTGCAGCCTTTATTTATAAAGTGTGTGACATTTGACAAGACACTATTTTTCCGTTTCTTTAATCACCTCAAAAATCAACAGCTTAAAAAATAACGTACTTTTGACTGGAAAGAGAAGGGTCAAAATGCTTAGGCTGTAGTTTGATATTACATATTCAATATTAAGTAGTTGCAAATAGAAGTTATTTAGGTCAGATATTGATGAACTCTTTACCATTTGCCAAAGGAAAACATATTCATAGTGATTATCAAAAACCACCAAATACCCCATGGAACATTTATTAGATCTATAAATATATGGAAAGGGTGCATCACATTTTTAGTTCACAAAGAAAATACATAGTTTGAATAACTGTCATAATTGATTTTAAGAAACATTAAAAGTTTATGTTTTTTTTCTTTGTTTTTTCTTTTATTGGTACCTGTCTGCCATATATAATGATTACATTCACTGAGGAGATTGGAATATGTACATAACATACTTCAGTTCCTTTTTGTTTCTCCTCTTCCTCTATCCCCTCTTAATATTCCACCATTAGATACATTTATTTACCTTATAAGATTTTTGAGGAATTGTCACACTGATTTCCACAGTGGTTGCACCAGTCTACATTCACACCAGTAGTGGAGAAGGGTTCCTTTTTTCCCACAGCCCTGTCAGCGTATGTTATTGATTGATTCCTTGATAATAGCCATTCTTTCCAAAATGAGATGGAATCCCAGTGTTGTTTTAATTTACATCTCTCAAAGACCAATGATATTGAACATTTTTTCATATATTTATTTGCTGTTTCTTCATCTGAGAAGTGTGTACTATCTCAGGTGTCTGTGCTTTGTTTGGATCTTTAAATTTGAGAGGTCTGATTTTTTTGAGTTCTTTATATATTCTTGATAGTAAATCTTTGAGGAATAGCTGGCAAATATATTCCACACATTGTGGGTTATCTCTTCACTCTGATGGTGGTTTCTCTTTCTGTGAAAAAGCTTTTCAATAAGATGAGGTCCCAGTTGTTGATTCTTTGTGATAGTTCCTGTGGTATCAGGGTTTTATGCACAAAGTCTTTGCCTGCACCAATGTCTTCAAGAGTTTTACCTATTCTACCTTCCAGCAGCCATAATGTATCTGTTTTAAAATTTAGGTCTTTGATTCATTTCAAATTTAGTTTAGTGCATGGTGAAAGATATGGGTCTAATTTTAACCTTCAGCATGTGCAGGGTCAGTTTTTCCAGCGCCGTATATTGAAGAGGTTATCTTTCTTCCTGTGAATGTGTTTGGCTCCTTTGTCAAAGATAAGGTGGCTGAATTTGTCTGGAGTTGTCTCTGAATCTTCTAATCTACTCCATTGATGTTCAGGTATGTTTTATGTCAGTATCATGTTGCTGTTTTCATACCATCTTTACAGCATAATTTCAAGTCAGGGACTGTGATGCCCCCTGCCTTGCCTCTGTTGTTCAAAATTGCCTTTGTTATTCTAGGTCTCTTCTGCTTCCACATGAATTTTAGGATTGTTTTCTTTGATTCTGTGAGATATGCTGTTGAAAGTTTGATCAGAATTGTATTACATCTTTATAACACTTTTGGATGTACGGCAATTTTCACTATATTGGTTCTTTCAGCCCAAGGGCAAGGTATATCCTTCCATTTTCTGATACTATCTTCAATATCCTTTTTCAAAGTGCTATAGTTTTCAATGTAGGGATATTTAACATTCTTTATTAGATCTATTACTATGTATTTCATTTTACTGGAAGCTATTGTAAAAGGTGTTGTTTCACTACTTTTTCTCTGTGAGTGTTATTTGTGTACAGGAAGGCTATTTATTTCTTAGTGTTGCCTTTGTATCCACTATGCTACTGAATTTGCTTATTAAATCTAGCAGATTTTAGTGGATTATTTGTGGTCTTCTATGGAGAGTATCATGCCATCTGCAAATAATGATCATTTAACTTCCTTTCTTATTATGATTCCTTTTATTTATTTCTCTTGTCTCATTGCTCTGGCTAAAGTTTCAAGGACTATATTGAATAAAAGGGAGACAGTGCACATTTTTCTTATTCCTGGTTTTAGAGTAAAAGCTTTCAATTTTTGTCCATTTAGTATAATGTTGGTTGTTGGTCTGTCATAGATAGCTTTTATCAGCATGGAAATAAATACTATCTATTCCAATTTTCTGTAGGTTTTCTATCATGAGTGGGTGCTGGACTTTGTCAAAAGCTTTTTCTGCATCTACTGAGATGATCATATGATTCTTATTCTTGGCTCTGTTAATATGATGTAATACATTTATTGATTTATGTATGTTGAACCATTCCTGCATCCCTGGGGTGAATCCCATTTGGTCATGGTGCATTATCTTTTTAATGATTTGCTGCATTCTGCTTGTCAGTATCTTATTGGGGATTTTTGCATCTGTGTTCATTAGGGAGATTGACCTGTAGTTCTCTTTCTTAGTTGGGTTCTTCTCTGGTTATAGTATCTGGGTAACACTCGCTTCCAGGAATGAATTTGTGTGCATTGCTTCCCTTTCAATTTTATTGAAGTGTTTGAGAAGTAGTGGTGTTAGGTTTTCTGTAAACTTCTTGTAGAATTTAGCAGTGAATCTATCAGGTCCTGGGCTTTTCTTTGCTCATAGGTTTTTAATTACATCTTTGATTCCCTTGACTGATATTGGTTTATGTAGGCTTTTTATATCTTCTTGATTCACCTTTGATAATTTATATGTGTCTATGAATCTTTCCATTTCTTCTGCATTTTCCATCTTATTAGAGTACAAGTTTTGAAAGTAGGTCTGAATGATTCACATTTTCTGCAGGGTCCATTGTGATTTCACCTTCTCATTCTCAGTTGCATGGATTTGTCTTTTATTTTTTTTTTCTTTTTTGATAAGGTTGGATGAGTGTTTGTTCTTACTTAATCTTTCAAAGAATCAGCTCTTCAATTCATTGATTCCTCATATTGTTTTCTTAGTCTCCAATGTATTAACTTCTGATCTGATCTTATAATTCCTCACTGTACAAACTTTCAGCTTAGCCTCCTCTTATTTTTCTAAAAATTTGAGGTGCACCATTAAGTTGTTTATTTGTATTTGCTCTGTTTTCCTGATGTGGGTATTCACTGCTTTAAATTTCCATTAGGATTGCATTCATTGTGTCCCATAAGTTTCAGTATGTTGTATTGTCATTATATTTTAATTGTAGAAACTATCTAAAGTTTTCTTTAATTTCATCCATGACCCATTGATTGTTCAGAAGGGTGTTATTCAATTTCCATGTGTTTATGAAGTTGTTGTAGGTTTTTTGCCATTAATTTCCAATTTCATTCCACTATGGTCCGATTATATACATGGGATAATTTCAGTTCTTTACATTTACTGAAGCATGTTCTATTAGTTTATATGTGATCTATTTTTGAGAATATTTTGTGTGCAGCTGAGGAATGTGTATCCTGATATTGTGAGGTGGGCCACTGTGTAGACATCTCCTAAGTCCATTTGTTCAAAAGTTTGGTTCAATTCTAATATTTCATTATTTTTTTGTCTAGTCGAACTCCTTTTGGGACAGTGAGGTACTAAGATCTGCCAATACAATCGTATTAGTGCTTATTTGACTTTTCATGTCCATTAATATTGTTTTATGTATTTGGGTGTGTTTGTATTTATTGCATATTTATTTATGATGATTATCTCTTCCTTTTGGATTTTTCCTCTTACAAGAATGTAGTAACTTCCTTTATCTGCCTTAATCAGTCTTGGCTTGAAATTCACTTTGTCTGCAAATAGAGTTGCTACCCCTTCCTTTCTCTGGGTTCTAGTTACATGGAGTATTGCTTTTTGTCCTTCACTTTCATACAATGAATTTCTTTTTGAATGAAATGTGCTTCTTGTATGCAACTATTTTGATTGCTTCTTGATCCATTCTGCTAGTCTTTGTCTTTTTATTAGTGAATTACAACCATTCACATTGATGATTGTAACTGATATACATTGACATTCTTGTCATGTGATTTATCTGTTGTTTACTGCACCATTTCATCCCTCTGTTTGTGCACTTTGCCTGATTGATTCTTCTGTTGGGGCTCCTGGTGTTGTAGTCCTTCTTATCTGTTTCTAGAGTGTCTTTCAGAACATTTTGGAGTGCTAGTTTCATGGTCATAAATTTTCTCTGATACTGTTTGTCATAGAAGTTTGTCATATTTACACATCAATTTTGAAAGATAGTTTTGTGGGCTAACGTCAGTCTGGGTTGAAGTTTGTTTTCCTTTAGGAATTGAAATATTTCACTCCAATGTCTTCTTGAATTGAGGGTTTGTCCTGAGCAGTCAGTTGTGTTTTGATGGGCTTTCCTTTATAGGTGATTTGTTTATTTTCCTTAATAGCTTTTAAGATTCTATTATTTTGTTGAATTTCTAGAATCATGATTATGATATGTCTGGCTGCAGATTTTTTTGATCATGGCTAACTGGAGTTCTATATGTCTCAATTAACTGTATGTCAAATTCTTTTTCCCTACCAGGGAAGTTTTCTGCCATGACCTCTGTGAACAGATTTTTTAAAAATGTCTTTTTGTGTTATTCCCTATTTTTCACTGATTCCAGTCAACCTTAATTTATTCTTCTTTGCCTCATCTATCAGTTACTGGATTGGTCTCATAGTCCATTGCTATTTTTAAGAAATCTTTCTTTTCACGAATGCTGACCACAAGCCTGTCTTCTTTATCTGAGATCCTGTCCTCACATTGGTGAATCTGCCGCAGATACTTTTAATGGAACATTTATTTTCCTGGATATCTGCTTGAATCTGCCTTATGTATTCCATTTCTTTCCTATGCTGAGCATTCATGATCTCCATAATTTTGTTAAGCACTTCTTTTTTGTCTGCATCTACTCTAGAGTCACTAAGCATGGTTTTCATTGTGGACACCATCTCTGCAGTTATCTGAAAAATTATTTCTGATTATTTCTGATCTTTTCAATAGCCTCTTTCAATCATTTTTTTGTTAACACTTCAGAGAGGCCAGGTGGGTAACTTTCAGATTGTCTCACCTCATTGTCACCTGGATTTGCCTTCGGTAAACTTTTTATCTGGAGTTGCATCTTTTTTAAATATCTTCTTATTTTCTTTTCTTTTTCAAATTTAATTCCTGAGGTGATGTTGTAAGTTACCTATGATGGGTTGCTTTATTTCTAGTATTTAGAACCCTTAAGAAATGATTACTTCTCTGAGGTATCTTCCATGTGTAACCAGGTGATTTTTGTTTTTTGAGTCTGTTGTAAGATCCTACCTCTTCAGTTTTGGGGTGATGAAAAGTTACTGCCTGTTTGTCCCCATCTCTGGTTCTTTAGCACTGTGCCACAATATTTTCTATGGCCCTCAGCCTTGGAATACAAGGAAGAATAGCTGTTTAGAAAAATTATGTCGCTTTTGGTTAAAGTGGTACCATCATCAATAACAATAGCAACAATCACAGCCTAGAAAATGACAAACTGAGGTAACTATTTGTTTGCCACCTTTAACTGTATGAACTAGATTTGTGGTTATATGACAAAATCTAAAACAAATGAGAACATTATATGCAGCATTTGAATTTTTCATATAAGAGAAATCCTGCAATATTTACACTTGTGTGATTGAGTTACTTCACTTAATATTATGGTCTGAAGCAGCATTCATTTTCCTACAGATGACTCATATTTATCTTTTCCATGACAGAGTACTACTCCATTCTGTTATAGATATGACTTTTTATCCATTCCTATTTTAATAGCTACATAGGCTGTTTTCAAGATTTAGCTATTATGAATTGCACTGCTATAAACATGGGTATGCATACATCACTGTGTTTTTATGGTTTTAACTCTTTTGGAAAGATATCTATGAGAATAGCTGTGTCAAATGGAATTTCTACATTTAGTTTTTTGAGAAATTTCCGTACTAATTTCCATAGTGGTTTTAATAGTTTACAGTCCCACAAACCACGGAGAAGAGTTCCTTTCTCCTCACAGTCTTGTCAACAATTGATTTTTATCTATTACATTTGACCAATTATAATTGGATTTAGGACAAAACTCTGAATATGTCAAAATTTGTGAGCTTCCCTGTGAAAGTTAAAATAAAGATTTTACCTGACTCCCATTTCCTTTTAAATTTTATAGAGCTGGGAGAGTATATTTTTGTTAAAGATCTCTGAAGTTGACTATACAAAAGTTGAAACTGTGAGTTCTTTATAGCTATGACCTTGAATTTCTCTATGAAAATGCTTCTTTTAGTGTTTTAAATATTCTTTTAAAGTTTTACAGCCCAATGTAATAACTGTCTCAGAGGTTTAGAGGAAATATAACATATATAACCAACAATTTCAAATAGTAGTCTTGATTTCAGATGAGTCTGAAAAGCCCTCTGATGCACATTTAAGCATTCTGTAATGTATCCTGTGACTTCTTCCAATCTTATGTTAAATGCTAATAAAAATTTACAATAAACTAAAAGGGCAAAAGCCAAAAACAGTGAGTAAACTAATGAATGATCTGAAACAATATACTGTACAAACTATATACTGCCCACTACAGTTTCTGATATGTATTCAATGTTCAAAAAATATGTATTAATTTTACTCATATTTTCATAGAAAACATGTCTTGACATAGATAATTTACTGTTTAAAATGTGCTGTAGTATGGGGAAAATTTGAGAGCTCAGAAATGGTTTTTTACAGCATAGTTTATTCCTGGCTTCTAATGGAATGCCATCAACTCATAAATTGTCCAGATGGAGTGAAATAATATACCACATTGTTGCTGCTTTACATTGCTAATAGTAACACATTGTCAGTTATTTATTTTTCATCTTTTTCATCTAATGAAAATCATTGAGCTCCTACATAGGTGACTTCAAAGGAATGCCATAGAATTTGTCTTTGTCAAACTAACAAATGTTAGAATCATAGATTTTTTTAAAAAACACAGAACTTTTATCTCTTGTAAGAATGAACAGATCTGTCAGCTGTTTTCACAACTTTTTTCAGAAAACTTTGTCATATTCAAAGCTAACTTTCTCATCATTGTAAAAGAAAATCAGGATCCATGATTACTAATAACAATTGTAAGAAATAAGAACAATTTCATATACTTCCTATTTCAGTTCTTGTCATCTTATTCCTTAGTTTAGATTTTATTACTTTTAGACAGAGAATGTTTGTTGACTAAGTAGAAGACATCAAATCTTAATTTTTTTTTTTTTTTTGAGACAAGGTCTCTCTACTCAATTCAAATATAGGCATATATTTTGGCCTTGAGCACACTTTGTTACCCCAGGCTGGCCTCAAATTTGAAATGATCCTCGTACCTTAGCTTTCTGAGTGCTGGGATTACAGGCATGTGCCAAGATGCCCAGCTAAGTATTACTTTAAAAATATATGGG
Source organism: Chinchilla lanigera (assembly GCF_000276665.1). Classification (NCBI taxonomy): domain Eukaryota; kingdom Metazoa; phylum Chordata; class Mammalia; order Rodentia; family Chinchillidae; genus Chinchilla; species Chinchilla lanigera. The sequence continues at coordinate 27,925,381 of NW_004955405.1, read as the reverse complement.
TAGGATAGGGGATAGAGTTCAGTTATAGAATAGTTACCTACAACGCAAAAGGGATTTAGCAACAAACAATACCTATGCACACACAAACACACATTCTCTCTCTCTCTCTTTTTTCTCTCCCTCTTTTTATTGAATTGTCCTGTTTAAATGATAATCTCTTTATTTTAACAGAGGTTCTGGTAAGATAAAACACTTTAAAGATAATAAAAATTTTTCCATGATAAATTAGCTTTTAAAAAGTAATTCTAGATACTTATGAATAGCCTAAGCCCATTTTATATAATAAAACTTTACCCATATACATGTACACACTATACATAAACATGTAATTAAGATTATGCATCCCTGTGTAATCATAGTTTAAATTCCTTGATTCACTTTTTGCATCATATTCTCTAAATTTTCCCCTTTGATCTTTGGCCTCTTATTTCTCCTTCTCTTTGCTGTTACCTCTACTCCTTCCAGCCCTTTAAACCTTAAAGTCATTCAAATATCTGTCCTTAAATCTATTCTTATTCCACATTCATCAGTTCTTCAACAATCTACTTTGTAGTTTTAAATAGCAACTATATGCTAATGACACCCAAATTTATATCTCCACTCTGTGTCTTGTTCTCTCTCCAAATCTATATCCCACCATTGTGCTTCCACTTTAAGAAATCCAACCTCTACAATCTTGACAGAGACCACTCTAATCCACCACCAGCACAGCTGCATTCAGTGACTCATATCATTATGAGTTATTCATAGCAACCACTACTACCTGCATGTTCCCAAGCCCTGTCCTTGGGCAACCATTACCCTTTGCACTCTCACAAGCCTTGCTCCCGGCAGGTAGCCACATCCCTTTCTCCTACCCATGACACTATAAAATACCCCATAACCTGTGAAAGAGGATCTTCTCTGGCTGCAGTCCTAGGGTAGCTCCTTTCAGGTTTGTTCTAAAACAAACCTTGTACCTTTGTTTCTCTATTGTCTTTTCCCTAATATTATGGTGGTCCATATGAGGAAACAGGTTGAGGAGACTACTCTGGTATCCCATTTTTTCCTTTTGTCATGACTCCCCTTCCCTTCCTCTTCCTCATGAGCTCCATGTCATTTGTTATTTCTTGCTAACCCTCCATTCAACACTGAACACTTTGCTGTCCAACCTAGGACTGGTAAAATTGGCCACTACTTCTACAAAAAGAGGGTAGATCAGTCCTCCCAGACCCCCAGGTGTTCCTTCAAGGCTGGGCTCTGTGGTGAAGTACTGCAGAAATTGGAGATTGATCAGTCTCTTAGAAAAACTTTCTTTGATGTGACTGGGCCAAATAGACAGACTCCAGGACCTAGTCCTGTTTGGGGGATGCCCCCACACAAAGCTACAGACTCCTGACCACTCTCTTACCAGCTAGTATTGGCTTCCAAATTTCTCAAAATCAAACAGAGGTCTCCTTGAGATGTCTGCCCAATCACTTAGAAAAACTTTGTCTGGTAACATAGTGAATCCCACAGGTAGCTGATATCCCGCAGGGCCAGGCTCTATAGTGCAATTCCAGAGAGAAGGGAGCCAAGTGCCAGATAACTCTTTGGCTGCCTTCTAAAAATCTTTGCCTCTCAGTCTAAAATGGTATATTAAAATTAAACCTCTCATAGTTTATTCAGCCAGTGGCCTGAATTTGGAAGTTTTGATTTCTAAATTCTTTGTGATCTTGATAACTACCTGCAGGGAAATGGCAAGTGGCAGGAGTTCCCTTTTGCTCAACCTTTCTGTGCTCTCCACTTTCTCTCTGTCTCTGTCTCTCTCCCACCCTTCTCTCTGGAAAAGTTGCTGTACTCACCCTGGAGATAAGACTCTATCGAGGACAAATAGAAAAACAGATAGAAAGAAGTTACACATAGACCACTGGAAGAAATGATAAGGGGCAATAAGTTACAATACTATATAACAATCCAGTTTATTTAGAAAAAAAGGAAGGATTAAAAACAACAACAATCAAGTCATTGAGCTTTGTTTTTGTTTTTGTTTTTGTTTTATTTTTTTGCAGTACCAGAGATCGAACTCACCACCTCAGGCTTGCCAGGCAGGTGCTTAGGCCACTGAGCTGTATCCCCAGCCAAGTCATTTAGTTTTGTCATACGGGGATAGATTTATCAGTAAGAAAAGGAGCCTCTTATCAATATCTTTACAGGAGCTCAAAGAGACTCATTACTGACACATCTAAAAGAGCACTCTGATTCATTGTTTATGTATGTTTGTTCATCTCTGTTTCAATCTGTGCTAGTAACCAGTTATGATTACCTGAAGCTACTTAGTTTGAGTTCAGTATTTTTCTTTTGTTTTCTTTTCTTTTTTGGGGGGTAGGGGATCTTTTTGATATTTCCATAGAAAGCCATTTATATGGGTTTTTAGGGCAACCAAACTTATTGAAGCCTCCCTTTTACTGCCTCTGGACTCCCATTTGAGTCTAAACAAGCAAATTCATTTCTAATAATTGAAATACAGTCACAGAGATCAGCCAGAAAAAGGGACTAAAAATTCTAGGCCTAAGGGAACAAAAATTGATAAATTTACTTTTGGCTTCCAATTTGAATGGATATTTTTGTTTAACTGATATGTTTAAAACATTTCTCACACTTTGTAAATTCCTCGATTACAATTACAGGGTTAATTTGCTCTGCTTCAGTATATATAAGACACATTTCCATGCCACTTTGAGAGTTCTTAGCTAAATTTAAAACTTTCAGACAAAGGCTTTAACTTTCATTTATGAGATTAAGACTAGATATGAGCTTTTCTGCATAGTTATGAGAGACACCTTGACTTGTCAATAACAAAAAACAGGGTGGAGCTGCCTCACTGAGCAGTTCTGACCTGGTTCATGACATTCATTATTGCTGAGCTCATGGTATATTAAATGTACTTGTTTCCCAAGTATACAGGTCTTCAAAGATGCAAAACTGAAGAACATCTCTTCATACCAGTGACTTCCCTTTTTTCCCAGGTACTTGTAATAAGATGTGCATGCCAACCCAGCCGGAGACACCCAGCACTGTTATTTGTGTGTTATGTATGTGTTACAACACTTAGAAATGCTCTCACATTGTGCAGCATAGACAATGTATAAATTTCTTGATATTAATAATGATGTCATTTTAATTGTTATGCTAAAATATTATATTTCCCTTGATCTCCAGTTTTCTCAGTGAAGTTTTATAATTGTTATCTGTTAACATTCCACAGTGTTATGGTTTTTGTCTGTGTATCCCCCCAAAGCCTCCTGCGGCCCATGGGCAGGCTATTAGAGTTGAATGATTGTGGGTATGAGAGCTACACCCACCCTGGGGTGGATAGTTTGCATATGTAAGGGAGAGGAAGGAGCTGCTTGAGGCTATTCCTCCTCCATTCCGCCCTGGTGTGTGTGTGGTGGCGGCTCAGCTGTGTTCTGCCGCCCTGAGATGCAGCCCTCTGCCATGTGCCACTCTGCCTGATAATCTGCCAAGTATGGGCTGAGACTTCCACAAACTGTAAGCGAAATAAACCTTTCCCTCCTTAATTTTTGGCGTCAGGTATTTTGTCCCAGCAGCGAGAAAAAAGTAACCAAGACACACAGGTATTCAACTTCTAAGGCACTCATAATTGGCAAGAAAATAATAGTTCCCTGGTCATAGTATATATTAAGGCGCTTGATAACTAGATAGGTTAAATGATTACCTTGATGTTAAATAACCAAGGTTTGGAGACCAGAGTTACAAGGTAAGTGGGCTAAGAGGATAGCCAATATTTTGGACCTGGCCCTCCAATCTCAATAAAGGCGCAGGACATGAGAGAACATTTGACAGGATCCTACAACTTTGGTGACTTTCATAACCTGCTGAAGAGGGAGTTTGTTAGACCCCAGAGGGAAGAAGTCAATCAGTGTACAGTCTGCTAACTAGGAGGGTCACCAGTGTGAAAAATATCTCCCATGCTTCCATGGATAACATGATCAAGTAAGGCTGTGACTCATTCTGGTGACTGATACTCACAGAGGAGCTGAGAGGTTCTGCACATGGTTCCAGAAGTGAGGTGTGAGGAGTTAACAGACCTAGATATCAAGAGGTTAATTCTGATTAAAACAGGTCTCACTTGAACTTGGCCTCGAACACCCAGAAAAGTATGACCAGAGAGATATAAAAGGAATAATAATATAGGCTAGACATGAAAAGGCGGTCTGCTCACTGACCCCTGTTTACAATTTCCAGATACACCGGTAGAGAGGTCTAGGAGCCAACTGGTTACAATTGTTCAATTCCCTTAAGAACAGTGTTTGGACATGGCTTCTTTCCCAATCTGTATTTCCTTTCTAGTGTTCATGCTTTAGTCATCCTCGCTTTAATCTCTTGGTAAAGGTTGTTTAGTCTCACTTAGTTCCCAATGATCCAGACAATTATGGTACCATAACTGCAGCTCTCTGGAAGATGAACGCAAAGGTTCAGGTAGTACAGCAAGTGTCTCAGGGTGCTCCATACAGAATTCATAGAATTTATCCTATCTTGGACTTTTCCTTTTTAGTGCCTATTTTTTTTTATTGGCCTGTTTACTATTGTCATACCTAATTGACCTGTTTCAAAGATTTCTCAGCAATATGATTACAGCCACTTCATAGACAATAGCCAATGACTGTGTCAATATGATTTTCCTTTTTCAATCCACACAAAAACTTGATCACCACCATCCCTAATCAACAGGAAGTAGATAAGGAAGAGATGTGTTGCCCATTTTCCCTATCTAACCATAGAGGCTGGAATGAAGGAATCTGACCACCACCATCCTTACAGAGATCATCCTAAACCCACACCCAAGCAGAGCTGTACTCAGACACTCATATCATTACCAGCCCTACTGAGAGTGACCACTACTTCCTGTACTTTCCCACACCTCATCCTTAGGCAAACGTTACCCCCTTGTATTTTCTCAAGCATTGTTCTTGGAAGGTAAACAAAACCTCTTTCACTGACCCTTCCCCCTTCATGACCTTGTAAAGATGCTTTATGCTGTATGAGAGGATCTGCTCTTACCGCGGTGCTAGGATGGTCCCTTTCAGGTGTGTTCTGAAATAAACCTGTCCTGTTGAGCATGTACCTTTGTTTATTTTTCTTCTTTTTCTTAAGATCCCTTGCATGAAATGCTAGCATTTCTCAAAGTTAACATATCTATAGTCAAAATTTCTGATTTTAAACCCCTCCAAACTTCCCAACAGTTTTCCTCTCTCACTTTATACAATGTTATCTTTCCAATTTCTTACCTTTAAAACATTGGCGACATCTTTGAATCTCCTCTCTGTTTCAATATATACCTCTAAATTATTATCAAATCCCTCTGGATTTATCTTCAACTTCTACCCAAAATTGAATATTTGTGATAGCACTGCAGTATATGAAACCTATAGCTGACCTGAATTATTGAAAATTTTGTTGGCTCCTGGCTTTACCTTTTGCCCCTTTCAATATTTTTCAACACATACAGCATGCCCTTTTAAAACTAGAGGGAAATATTTTTACCTTTCTCTCACAATCCTCTTTCTTGTTTGCTTCTTGTAAAATCTCAAATCCTGTCATAAATATTCTTCGCTCTTTCCCACCCACCTGGTAACTGAATCAGTTTTTTTCTATTTTCTTTCTCTACTTCATCCACACAAGTCTCCTTACTATGCTCAAACATGTGAAGCATATTTCCAGCTCAGAGCATTTAATCTTGCTTTTCCATCTCCCTGGAATGGGCTTATTCAGAGATCTGTATACAATGATGTATAATATTTTATATAAAGTTTTTCCTAGCCACTCAATCTAATATCAAAAGCTTTTTAACCCTGCTCTTATTTTTCTCCTTACTAATAATCATTTTTTGCTAATTTTTTTTTTTTTTTTTGCTTATATGTGTTTCCCATCACAATATAAACTTCACGAAGGCAGGCAATTTCATCTGTTCTCTTTTATATTCTCAGGGATTAAAATAAGTCCTGGAACATGATAACTGTGCAAGAAGTACTAACAATCATTTTTCCTAGGCAATAGGGTTGAAAATGTGAAGATGAATATTTTCATTTCTTTTTGTAGCTTTTACATACAATTTGATAATGGGTGAATTTTGCTTTCCTCTATGTAGTTCAAAAATATGTTACAGAAGTTCTACATGATAAGATTGGAAATTCTATTAACTTTTTTCTTACTTTAGGTAATTTGGAACTTAGGGATCTAAGTATTTATATTTTTCTAAATATTTATTTTTCTTTTCAGATCATGTTTTCACTGATCCAAAAAGTAGAAACTATTGCTAATCGCTTCCATAGTTGAAACTATTGGTTTATCATTATAACCCAGGACAATTGGGCAGCATTGATGATCTATTTATACAAAGCTAAAGAAGTTTCTGGTCAGTGTGTAGGACAGGCCTGTCCATAAGTGGAATTTACAATTGAAGGAAAAGGCAGCAAAGACATCTGCATGAGAAGGAGTAGGACAAAAGAGGAACAGGATGGGAAAGCTGATGTACAATATTCAGAATTCTGGGTAGAAAACATAATATTGAGTGGAGGAAATTGTTGACCATGGATAATGGAGACAGTCTGAGTTGAGATTTAGGTGAAAGATTTCTTGTTTTGTTTTGCTTTTTGTCTTTTTGAGACAGGGTCTCCATATGCAGTTCAGGCTGGCCTTGAGCTCACTTTGTAGCCCAGGCTGGTCTTGAGCTCACAACAATCCTCCTGCCTCAGCATAGGTGAAAGATTTCTGTATGCAATTATTGGAATCTAAGTGAGCTATGTGGGTTTCCAGTTACTCCTGGAACATGGTAGAAGTTGAAAACTAGATTAACTCAGAACAGAGAGCAATAATTCAGACAGTTACCAGATTCTGAGTAGCACTCATACTGCTGGAGTGGCAGAAGTGTCTGAAATGGAGTTTTATTTTTAATCAATACCTAGTGATTGGCACTGAAGTTAAAAGCCCCTATTCAGTCTGGTATCTAGGATGACCTGGGAGATCTGATGTATGAAAGCAGTCATCAGTCACTCCTGGGTAAGATACTATGCATCTTACTGTATAAATATGAGCCAGAAGTTTCAGTGACATGCTCTGCATAGTGTTAATATTAGCATAGGCCCTTTCAGGGTAAGGTTGACATGTGATCATAGGAAGCTAGTTTTTCCTACAACATTATTTTTACTATAACAAATCATCTGCATTCATTCAATCAGTAGTATATTCAATCCTTCTTTTCTCCTTTCCCCCACACCAGTTGTTCTTTCCTTTTAAGCAATTTCTTTCCCTTTCACAATCTCTATTGTACCTTCTGAATCTTATGTACTCTTTTAGTTTCTTACACTAGGGAGACAATATTATGTTTACACATGTGAGTCTGATTTATTTCACTTATGAGTATGGTCTCTTGTTGTATCCATTCACCTATAAAAGACTGGAGTTTATCTTTCTTTGTAGCTGAGTAATACTCTCTTGTATAAAAAGACCACATTTTTTGGTCCATTCCTCAGTTGATGGGCACTTGGGTTGTTTCCAAGATTTAGCTGTAATAAATTGTGCTTCTATAAACGTAAGTGCACGTATGCCACTGTGGTGGGATGTTTTTATTTCTCCTTGAAAGATACCCTGAAGGGGAATAGCTGGGTCAAATTGGACCTTCAATTCTAGTTTTTTGAGGAACCTTCACACTGATTTCCACAGTGGTTATACAAGTCTATACTCCCAACAGTGAAGAAGGGTTCCTTTTCCCCTACAGCCTTTCCAACATTTGTTGTTGGTTGATTTTTTTATGATAGCCATTCTCACTGGGGTCAGATGGCAGCCTCAGGGTTGTTTTCATTTTCATTTCTTGGATTATGAATGATGTTGAACATTTTTTCATATATCTATATGTCATTTGTATTTCTTCATCTGAGAAATGTGTATTCATCTCAGATGCCCATTATTGGATTGGGTCTTTGAATTTTGGAGGTCTGATTTTTTTAATTCCTTATATGTTCTAGATGGAAGTCCTTTGTCTGAGGAACAGTTGACTAAAACTTTTTCCCAATTTTTAGGTTTTCTTTTCATTCTGTTGGTGATTTATTTTTGACATGCAAAACTTTTCAATAAATGAAATCCAAGCTGTTGATTCTTTGAAGTATTTCCCATGCAGTTTGTCTTTTGTTCATGAACTATCTGCTTACCCTATGTCTTCAAGATTTCTGCATAATTCTCTTCTGGTAGATTCAGTGTTTCTGTTTTAATACTTAGATCCTTGATCCATTTTGACTTTAATGATAGTGATAGACATGGGTCTAGTTATAGTCCTCAGCATGTGGAAAGCCAGTATTTGTAGCACTATTTATTAAGGAGGCTGTCTTTCTTCCAGTGAATATATTTGACCCTTTCTCAAAGATAAGGTGGCTGAGTGTGATTGTAGCTGTGTTTGCGTCTTCTAATCTGTGCCATTGATTCTCAGGTCTGTTTTTTTGCCAGTGTCATGCTAATTTTATCACAGTAGCTTTGTAGTATAATTTCCAGTCAGGGATTGTGATTCTTCCTGCTCTGCCTTTATTGCCCGGGATTTCCTTTGTTATTCTAGGTCTCTTCTGGCACCAGATGAATATTAGGAGTGTTTTCTATAGATCTGTGAGGTATACCATTGGTATTTCAACTGAAATTGCATTGATTCTGTACAACAGTTTTGAGAGTTGGCCATTTTCACAATGTTGGTTCTTCCTATCCATAAGCTAGGAGTAATTTCTATTTTTTGATCTTCAATCTCTTTTTTTCAGAGTACTATAATTTTCAATGTGTAGATCTTTTACTTTCATCATTAGATTGATTACTAAGTATTTCTCTTTTTTTGGATGTTATTATGAAGGATGTGGGTTCCCTAATTCCTCTCTCAGTAAGTTTATTGTTTGTGTACAGGAATGCTATGAATTTTTGCATGTTGACTTTGTGTTCAGCTATGTTACAGAATTTGTTTATTAAATATAGCAGTCTTTTGGTAGAGTTTTTGAGGTCTTCTAATTAAGAGTATTTTGTAATCTGTAAATAATGATAATTTCAGTTTTTGTTTTCCTATCCTTATTCCATTTATTTCTCTCTCTTGTCTAACTGCTCTGGATAATCCTTCCAGAACTTTATTGAATAGGAGTAGTGATAGTGATCATCCTTGTCTTGTTCCTGATTTTGGAGTGAAAGCTTTCAGTTTTTTTCCATTTAGTATGATGTTGGCTCTTGGTTTGTCATAGATGGCTTTTATCAGATTGAGGTAACAACCATTTAATCTGATTTTCTGTAGAGTTTTCTTTAAATCATGAATGAGTGTTGAACTTTATCAAAAGTTATTTCTGCATCAACTGAGATGATCCTCTGATCTTTGTCTTTGACTCTGTCGATATGGTGCATTACATTTATTGATTTGCCTATATTGAACCATCCCTGCATTCCTGGGATGAATCCCACTTGGTCATGGTATATAATCTTCTAAATGATTTGCCGCATTATGCTTGCTAGTATTTTATTGAGGATTTTTGTATCAATGTTCATTAGGGAGATGGGCCTGTAGTTCTCTGTTTTAGTTGGGTCTTTCTCAGGTTTTGGTATCACGGTAATACTTACCTCTATGAATGAGTTAATTTAATTAAAAGGTTTGAGGAGTATTGCTGTTAAATCTTCTCTAAATTCCTTTTAGAATTCAGCTATGACTCCATCCAAACCTGGGGTTTTCTTTGTTAAAGTCCTAGTGCTCATAGATGCTAACTTTTGGAAAGGGATGCTAGAAATTTCCCCAGCAAGTCTCTGCATTTAGTTTTGTGAAAGAATGCATGCCAAAGCCTATGAACAAGTTAATTTAGACATATGTAGCTGGAAATAAAATAGAAATCTCTTGACACCTTTGGTGAGTACATTTTTGTCCATAGAATACTGGTTCATATGTGAGGCTTATCTTTGAGTCGATTCTGTGTTTGCCAATCACATCAGAGTCTAACCTCACATTTCTCTCAGATTAGAACATTTATGGTATTCCGCAGAACAAAAAAATCTATCTGACATTCATCTATCTATATTTTTTTCTTTTTGCTACTGGGAATTGAACTCAGGTCCTTGTGCTTGCCAAGCAAGGCACTGTGCCACTGAACTTTATCCCCAGCCCTGTCTGTATTTTTATGTAACACATAAAATAGATTTCTAAAACAAAAGATCACTGAAAGCAACTAAAGTAAAGAAAACATTTATGCTATACATATCAATCAGAGAAATTAAGTTTATGGTCTTTATTTTAAAAAGAACATTGAAGTTGACCCTGCAAAATAATTGATCTCATCAAAAGACTTTGGGTAGAAAAACTGTTTAAGTAAAATATCAATTGCACTCATCAGTTTTTCATCATCTTCTCTCTTTTTTTCTTGACTAGACAGAACCTTTTCTAAACAAGAATCAGTCATGGGAGAAACCAGACTGTTGGGAGGAAAGAGAGGGAGCCAGGCATCTCTTTGCTTAACTGACCAAAGGTGTAATACGCTTCTGGTTACTGTGTGTTGCTGCTGGTGCCCAGTAACTGGTCGCTGGTAACTGTACACAATGAGTGAAAATACCATGGCTCCTGTCAGAATACATTAGTGTTCTAATATCACATTCCATTACAGTGCCCATTGATGTCTCTCACTCATCTACCTGCCTTTATTTCTTTCTTTCACACTCTTGTGAAATCTCTTCAAAATGAAGCTCAAGGTCAATCTGAAAACTAGAGGAGGTCGTGAAACTATGATTTGCATATATTATTAACTTGTCCACTGAGCTTTATGTTTGATACAATAACCTACTTTAGTCTTTTCACAAAGACCTCTCCTGATAATCACTCTGAGGAAGAAGCTTATCCATACCACAGAACTTTTCCTTTAACCCTCAAGCAACAATGTCCTCAAGGCTTATTTATTCTTCATCATACTCCAGCTTCACCAAAGGAGATAAATTGCCCAGCACAAATTATTTTTGTTTGTACTACTACTCAATTTTTCAAACACTAATACTGATGATTCTTGTAGCTACAAGGGTAACTTTTCTTCAAACCTCTTGGGAGGTAAGAGTGGATAGTTGTTTTTTTGGTTTTTTTTTTTTTGGTGCTAGGAATCGAACTCAGGACCTTGCACTTACCAGGCAGGTGCTTGTGCCTCTGAGCTATATCCCCAGCAAGAATGAGTAGCTGTGATGGTTAAGGTGGACTGTTAACCTCACTGGCTTGGTAGCCATCCAGAAAATTACTACAGCACACTTCTAGGTTTGTGCAAATGGATCACAGAAGCGTGACCTTGAGTACTACTGTACTGAGCCCTTTGCCCCTTTCTCCTGGTACTATTCCTCTGCTCTGACTCTCAGCTGCCATAAGCAAAGCCGCTTTGCTGACATACATCCTTCTACCATGGTGTCTCAGTCTTGGAACTATCTGGCTATGGACAGGATCTGATGAAAACATGAACCATTTTCTTCTTGGCCCATTGCTTATGCACACATCCAGTCCTTCAGCCAATACTTATAATGCCATCTTGGAATACATCCCAGTTCAACTGAGTCAACTCTATCTCCACTATTTTTATGTGCTACCATCTCTCTCTACTTTCAGTCAATCTCATAATATCCTACTCAGTGAAGCTTCTACAGTCATATTGATTTTTCATTTCTTCATATGTACTTGTTTTATGAAATGAACACACCATTTTCCCCTTAAGTCATAGAATGAATTCCTTAAGCATGTTATATGTGTTGGAAGAATAAGAAATTTTGCAACTCACTCTTCATTGGAATTTTTGATCAGTCGTGAGCTTTTCCAAAAGAAATACCTACAGTAGCTCTCATAACTCAAGAGCTCTGATCAGTGATCTGTCTTTAGAAAGGCGAACATCTCTATTTTCAGGTGAGGCCTGCACACTCAACAGATGCTTGTGGAATGCAGAGCAACAGCCCAAGCTCTGTGGACATCTTATTTGGTGGGTGAGGCACACGTGCTCTTGACCAGCTACCTGTGGACCTCAGAGTGGCAGCCCAGGTCTGGCCACCATTGTGGTTCATGGCTGAGACCCACATGCTTTCCATTGGCAGCCTGGAGACCCTGGTACTGAAGACCAGCATTCCCCCACCATCACAGTTGTGATCTGAACCATGTGCTCCACCAACTTTCTGGTGATCCTGGACTCAGTGGCCCACTGCTCTCTACCATCTTAAGGTAAGTCTAACACCTAGGAAAACTAGGGTCCCTAGAGACCTTCCATGAGCTGCCTGGGAGGGCTGAGGCTCAGTGCTTTGCCTCTGACATCCAAAATGACAAGACATAGGACCAAAATGCAATCTCAGAACTCAACCCCACCCAGAACAAGTCCAGGAGACATTAACATAGGAGAAATTGGAAGTCACACACCTGAAATCTCTGAAATGATTGCAACTCATGTAAAGAAACAACTCCATCAGGCCATAGAAGAAGTCAGGTCAAAAAATAATCTCCCAGGTAAAAAAAAAGAAATGACAACAATAATGAAACAATTGCAAGCACATCTAAAGAAGACATATATAAAAAAATAGATGATCACAAGAAGATGATGGAAACATTAAATAAACAATACAGGAAAAAACTAGAATGCATGAAACAGATTCAAAGAGATATTCAGGAAATCGAAACTTCCATGGAAAGCTAGCAATAACATTTAAATGAAGCTAAAGACAGATTTTAAGATCTTGAATACAGCATTGTAGCCAATGCTCAAGAAAGGAATGCTCTCTTAAAAATAATAAGGAACTTGGGGCTGGGGATATAGCTCAGTGACACAAGTGCCGCCCTGGCAAACATAAGGTCCTGAGTTTGATCCCCAGTACCATAAAAAAAAAAAAAGCCATAACAAGGAACCATGAAATAATCAGTTCAACAACTACAAGATGATGCAGTGAGAAACAATATAAGACTTATAGGTATCAACAAAATAGTAAGAGGCGGGGCTGGGGATTTAGCTCAGCGGCAAAAGCGCCTGCCTGGCAAGCGCAAGGTCGTGAGTTCGGTTCCTGGTACCGGAGAAAAACCAAAAAAAAAAAAAAAAAAAAAAAAAAAAATAGTAAGAGGCAACACAAATGACATAAAAAGAATATTTGCAGAAGTAACAGTAGAAAATTTCCCAAGTATGGAAAAAGAATCTGACATACAGGTAAATGAGGCATATAGAACTCCAAACTAGCCATAACCAAAATAAAATTACACCCAGACATATAATAATCAATATCCCAGAAATCCAGCAAACGAACAAAATATTAAAAGCTGTTAGAGAAAAGAAACAGATCACCTATAAAGGAAAGCCCATTAGAATCATGGCAGATTTCTCACCACAAAACATCAAATCAAGAAGAGCATGGAATGAAGTATTCCATGTCCTAAAACAAAACAATTTCCAACTCAGATGATGTATCCTGCAAAACTATCCTTCAAATTTAATGGAGAAATAAAATATTTCCATGAAAAAGAACAACTGAAGAACTTCATGATTGCCAAACCAACCCTACAAAGAGTACTAAAATATATTCTAGGAAGAGATAAAAATGACCACAATTTCAAGAGCAACAATAAGAAGAAACCACCTAATAAAGCAAGCAAATAAACAGAGAGTAAAAGTAGGAAACCAACAGCAGGTAAATAATATGATGAAGATAAGCCAACACATTTCAATTGTAAGCACTAACATAAATGGATTCAATTCACCAATCAAAAGAAGCAGACTGGCAGAGTGGGTCAAGAAACAAACTCCAGCAATATGCTGTATACAAGAAACACATTTCATGCAAAAGGAAAGTCATAGACATAGACTGAAAGTCAAAGGATGGAAAATAACCCTCCATCTGACAAGAGCCCAGAAAAAAGCAGGGGTAGCTATTCTGTTTGCAGACAATGCAAATTTCAAACAAAGACTGGTCAAAAGAGATAAGGTCACTACATACTTGTCAGGGGAAAAATTCAAGAGGAAAATATAAGGATCATAAATATGTATGCACCAAATACAGAAGCACTCAACTATATAAGACAAACCTTAATAAACATGAAAAATCAAATAACTAACAGCATTGTTGTAATGGGGGACCTTAACACCCCATTAACACAAAGAGATAGGTCAATGGGACAAAAAACTGAGCCAAGAAATAGCAGAATGGAATAAAATTTGTGAACAAATGGACTTAGTAGATGATTACAATATTCCACGCCACAACATCAAAACACACATTCTTCTTAGATCACATGGGACTTTCTCTAAAATAGACCACATACTAGCCCATAGAACAAGTTTAACTAAATGAAAAGGAATGAAAATTCTCTCACGCATATTATCTTACCATAGTGCAATAAAATTGGAAATTAATGGCAAAAGGATCTACAAAAACTCCATAAACACATGGAAATTAAATAATAGCCTCCTGAACACTGAATGGGTCACAGAAGAAATTAAAGAAAACATTAAACAATATCTGCAAGCTAACAAAAATGTAAATGCAACTTACCAAAATCTGTGGGATGCATGAAAGCAGTCCTCAGAGGAAAGTTTATAGCGGTGAATTCACACATAAGGAAAACAGAATGAGAACAAATAAATAGCCTAATGCTTCACCTGAAACTTTTAGAAAATGAAGAACAAGTCAAGTTCAAAGCCCAAAGAAGGGAGGAAATTACAAAGATCACAGGAGAAATAAATGCAATTAACACAAACAAAATACTACAATGAATTAATAAATCAAACAGTTGGTTTTTTGATAGAATAAATAAAATTGATAAACCCCTAGCAAACCTTATCAAAAAAAGAATGAAAAAACTCAAATTCATGCAATAAGGAATGAAAAAGATGAAATAATTACAGATCCTATAGAAATTCAGAAGATCATCAATACCTACTTTGAAAATCTTTACTCCTGTAGAATGGAAAACACAGAAGAGGGGCTGGGGATTTAGCTCAGCGGCAAAGCGCCTGCCTGGCAAGTGCAAGGTCGTGAGTTCGGTTCCTGGTACTGGAGGAAACCCCCCCCCCCAAAAAAAGAAAACACTGAAGAAATGGACAGATACTTAGATATGTATGGATTACCAAAGTTGAATCAAGAAGATATAAAAATCTTGAATAACCCAATACCAATTATGGAAATTGAGAAGGCGATTAAAAGCCTACCAACAAAGAAAAGCCCAGGTCCTGATGGATTTACAGCTGAATTCTACAAGACATTCAGACAAGATTTAATTCCAACACTCTTCAAACACTTTAATGAAATTGGAAGCAATTCTCCATAACTCATTTCTGGAGGGAAGTATTATACTGATACCAAAACCAGAGAAAGACACAACCAAAACAGAGAACTATAGGGCAATCTCACTAATGAACATAGATGCAAAGATACTCAATAAAATATTAGCAAACAGAGTTAAGCAAATCATCAAGAAGATAATACACCATAACCATGTGGGATTCATGCCAATGATGCAAGGATGGTTCAATATATGTAAATCAATCATGTAATACACCATATCAACAGAGCCAAAGACAAGAATCACATAATCATCTAAACAGATGCAGAAAAGGTTTTGACAAAGTCCAACACTCACTCATGATAAAAACCCTCCAGAAGATAGGAATCAATGGTCTTTCCCTCAATCTGATCAAAGCCATCTATGACAAACCAACACCAACATCATACCAAATGGACAAAAACTAAGAGGTTTCATGTTAAAATCAGGAACAAGACAAGGATGTTGGGGCTGGGGATATAGCTCAGTGAGACAAGTGCCTGCCTGGCAAACACAAGGTCCTGAGTTCAGTTCCTGGTATCAAAATAACCAAACCAAAATAAAACAAAAGACAAGTATGTCCAGTGTCAGCACTCCTATTCAATACAGTTCTGGAAAAATTAGCCAGAGCAATTAGACAAGAGAGAGATATAAAAGGAATAAGAATGGGAATGGAGGATTTGAAATTATTATTACTTGCAGATGAATTGATACTGAACATGGAAAACCCCAAATACTCCACCAGAAGACTCCTAGAATTAATCAACAAATTCAGTAGCATAGCTGGATACAAAGCCAATACTCAAAACTCAATAGTGTTCCTAAACACAAACAACAAACACACTGACAGAGAAATTAAGGAAACCATAATTTGACAATAGCATGAAAAAAATTAAGATATTTAGGAATCAATCTAACACAAGAAATAAAGATGTTATACACTGAAAATTATAGTACTCTCAAAAAAGAGATTGAATAGGATTTCAGAAAATGGAAAGATATTCCTTGCTCATGGATAGGAAGAACCAACTTTGTGAAAATGGCCATACTTCCTAAATTGCTGTACATATTCAATGCAATTCTAATTAAAATACAATTAGTATACCTCACAGATATAAAGAAAACATTCCTAAAATTCATCTGGAACTAGAATAGACCCAGAATAACAAACGCAATCCTGGCCAATAAAGACAAGTTAGGTGGCATTAAACTCACTGACTTGGAAATATACTACAAAGCTACTGTGATAAAATCAACATAACATCAACAAAACAGACCTGAGGATCGATGGAATACACTGCAAGATCCAGCCACAACCAGAAACACTAGCTTATCTTTGATAAAGGGGCCAAACAAGTTCACTGGAAGAAAGACAGCCCTTTAAGAAATGGTGCTGGAAAAACTGATTCGCCACATGCTAAAGACTGAAAATAGACCCATGTCTATCACCATGCACCAAACTCAAGTCAAAATGAATCACAGATCTTACTATTAAAACAGAAACACTAAATCTACTGGAAGAGAAAGCAGATAAAAATTTTGAAGATGTAGAAGTAGGCAGAGAGTTCATGAACAAAAGACAAATTGCACGTGAAACACTTGAAAGAATCCACAACTGGGATCTCATCTTACTGAAAAGTTTTTGCACATCTAAAGAAATCACCAGCAGAGTAAACAGAAAACTCACAAATTGGGAAAAAAATTCAGTTGACTGTCCCTCAGACAAAAGACTTCTATCTAAAACATATAAAGAATTTAAAAAGTCAGCCCCCCAATTCAAAGACCCAGTCCAAAAATGGGCATCTGAGTTGAATACACACTTCTCAGATAAAGGAATAGAAATGGCAAATAAATACATGAAAAAAATATTCAACATCATTAGTCATTTGTGAAATGCAAATTAAAACAACAATGAGATTCTGTCTCACCCCTATAAGCATGGCTATCATTAAGAAATCAACCAATAACAAATGGTGAGGCAGGGGAGAAAAAGGAACCCTTCTCCACTGCTGTTGGGAGTGTAGACTGGTACAACCACTGTGGAAATCAATTTGGAGATTCCTCAATAAACTAGGACTAGAGATCCCATTCAACTCAGCTATTTCTCTTTTAGATATTCCCACAGAAGAAATGAAAACATCATACTACAGCGATATATGTGCACCCATGTTTATAGTTGCACAATTTGTAACAGCTGAATTGCGGAAGCAACCCAAATGTCCATCTACAGAGGAATGGATAGAAAAGTTGTGATATTTTTATATAATGGAATGTTAATTAGCTATAATAAAAGAAAACCTTGAGGCTTTTATAGGTAAATGGACACAACTGGAGACCATGCACATAAGTAAAATAAATCAGACCTGCATGTGTAAACACTGTATTGTCCAACTAGTGTAAGAACCTGAAAGAGTGAATAAAATCTCAGAGGTAAAATAGATATTGTGAAAGGGAAGGAAACTGCTCAAAGGGAAAGAACAACGGGGATGAGGGAAAGTAGAAAACAAAGAAGGGAAAAATATGTATACATGTATACACAAGATAGCTAATGCAGTTGTAGTACTGATTTTTATTCCTTTATTGAAAGAAACAGTTAATGTTTAATTATTTGATCTATCTTACATGCCTATATTTGTATATCTGAATAACTATCTTGAAGATATCAATATGTAATACAACAACTACTGTTAATTTCCTGTCACCTTGTCTGAAATTCTGTATTGCTTGTATTGTTTTGTGTTATTTTGTATTGTATGTGTGTTTGTTAATATATTTTCATTCTTTTATCTTTAAAATAATAAAAAAGAAAGGCATCTCATTTCTGCACATAAGAATTTGTGCAAGCAGACTTTAGTAAAGAACTTGTAATTTAACATGTTTGATAATTTTAATCATTTCTTGAAAACTGTTCAATTCAGATGACATTTTGGTTGGATATCATTTATCTACACACAATATTCACATATAACCAGTTTGACCCAAGAAGTGAAAACAGACAACTGTCCTGTCATGGCAGCCAGTCCACCTGTCTATGCAGGTAACATTGAAAAATGACCAAGTCAGTTTCTTGATATGTCATCATTCAAGGACTTGAATGATTCTCTAGTTATGGTGTTAGTGAGCAACATAAGTTCAATCATCATACACATTTTCTTAAAAAACATATTGCACAGGAACAAGAATTGCTGCCATTTGGGCAACATGTATAGATTTTTAGATCTGGATTATGTATCATGATGACCCATGAATCCTCTCTAATAACTGTGCAAAATATCCTCTGATATTTCATCAATTTATCTACTTACTATGGTAACTGACAAAGGAACATGCATCACCTCTTGAGTTGCATCTTCTTCTAACATTTTACAACATATGTTCCTCCCCTCAGGAAGGATCAACCAATAGTACTTTTCAACTTCAGCAGTGCAGTTAACCACTAAGAATGATGATTCAGGGAAGACATACATAATGAAGTTATGGCTTTCAATGATTGCTTCTGTCTCTTGTGTTCCCATTTTTTTCTTTAAAAACTCCATAGACTTGTCTTTTAATGGATGATCTCTATGTGATGAAACAGTTTTTACTTCATGGCTTAGTTGTATAACCTGTTGTCATATGTTAAACAAAGCAGGCTGGAAGAATGTGAATCACATGTTGTTGTAATCCCATAATTGAAGAAGGACTCAGTATTTCTTTTTAAGTACAACTTTCCTGGGAGATCAAAAAGAACATCGGAAAATGAAAAGATTGTCCCTGTTCATGGTTAGGCGGACCCAATTTTGTCAGAATGGCCATATCATGAAAACTGATATAAATCTAATGTAATCGTAATTGAAACACCAATAGCAATCTTTATAGAGTTAGAAAAACAAATACTCCTGAAGTTAATATGGAAGCAGAAGATACCTAGAACAGCATAAACAATCCTGGGCAACAAGAGGAAAGCAAGCGATATTGTATTCCTGGATTTTAAATTTTACTACAAAGCTACAGCATTAAAAACAACATGGCATTGTGACAAAAACAGACTGTGGAAGAGTATACAGGGTACGTAAACAACCCTAAGCACTTATGTCATCTGACCTTTGACAAGTAGCTAAATCAGTATACTGAGGGAAGATGGCTTCTTTAACAAATGATACCAGGAAAACTGGTTACACATGTGCAGAAGATTAAATCTGTAGCCATATTTATCACAGTGCACCAGAATCAAACCACACTAGATCAAGCGCAAAAATAGAAAGCAAAAACAATCTGCTGGAATACATGACAGGTAAAACTCGTAAAGACATAAGCACAAGTAAAGACTTTCTAAGCAGAATCTCAACTGCACAAGAAACAATAGAATTAAAAATGGGGTTATACAGAATAAAAAATCATCTGTACTACAAGGCAACAACCAATAGAGTGAAAAGACAGCATACAAAGTGGGAAAAACTTTATCAGCTACTGCTCTTACAAAGGATGAATATCTAGAATATATAAAGAACTATAAAGAACTCAAAAAATAAATCCCTCAAAATAAAAGACCCCAAAAAAGATAGAAAACTGATATGACTAGATCCTTCTCAGAAAAAGAAATACAATAGTCAATACATCCATGAAAAAACATTCAGCATCTCCACCGTCAGAAAAATGTAAACTAAGACAACACTGGGATTCCATCTCACTCCAGAAAGAATGACTATCTATCACAAATTGGCCTCAAACTTGTGTTGACCTCCCTGCCTCAGCCTCCAGAGTTCTGCAATTACAGACATGCATCATCACATCCAGTAAGATTAATGTGTAAAGGAAATGTAGTATTTAAACAAAATTGAGTATTACTCTGCCATAATGAAGAATAAATTTGAATCACCCGTAGTGAAATCAATGCCTTTTGAGACTATAATGTTAAGCAAAGTATATCAAGTGTATCAAACACCTATTTAAGTGTCACATGGTTTCTCATATGAGAAAACTGATATATATATCAGTAAAATAAAGATTGGATGCTAAGAAACAGAGAGATCGATCTTTTTGAAGTGAGAAAGGATTTAGAGATGAGATGAGAATGAATGTTGGGGAAGGGAAACCACAAAGTATTGAGATATTTTGGGTAGACGTATCAATTTCCTTTGATGAATGTAATCACTATGTATGTACTGTAAACGTACTAATGAAAGATAAAAATTAAATTTAAAGTGTAAATAAATAAATTTGCTTTCTTTTTGCTGTAATTCTTAGTATTTTCAGTTGTTTCACTCTTGGGTCTTTCTTTTTACCAAAAACTCTCTAGTGACATTTTTATTCATACTGGATAGGGTTAGATTTTATGCTTACCAAAACTGTGACTAATTGTGTTCTTTGTGAAAGAGATACAGATGCCTGAAGCAAATAGAATAATGGGTGGGACGCAAGTGGACTAAACTATGTGTCAGATTCTGATTTAAAGCCTGCTCCACATGTAGTCATAGAGTTGAAGTACCTCAATGCACTTGGCACTTGCACTTGAAGCTGGCCACCAGACGCAGCTTGACTGTTATTTGCTACTTAGAGGTAAGGTTCTGATATGAGTGCACAATCACTATCCTATGGCCTCTGTGGTGTAAACCTCTCTTCTTATGTTAATCTCTATTTGGAGTTACTCTGCAGTGTTAACCACACTGCCCCAACTCCACCTCAGATGGTCAGGTATTACATTCTTCCAATTGCACACAATCTGGATCCTGCCCATGCATGGATCACAGTAGTGTTTCAGTTCCTGAGAGCCCTTAAGGGTGCTACTGACCTGACAGGAAGTGGAGCTCAGGCAGTTGTGTGGCCACTGGTGAATGGCTGCAAATACAGATGAAGCTCCCCCTGCCAGCCTGCTGCTCCCCTCCTGTCGTGTGGCCCACTTCCCCATGGACTCATTTAGAGCCTCAGATCTAGGCAGTCTCTCTCAGTATCACCTTTTGACTCCTATGTTTTTTTCTTTCCTGAGAACTTTGATACTTGATTCACAGTAATCTTTCCACTTCCATTACTGATACAGCAATGGCTATAATTTCAACATTAATGGGAGAAAATTGACCAAAATAATAGCTGCATTACTCTTGGGACTCTTACTGCCTTTAAGTCTATGCTGCTTTACCTTCCCCTTTACTGACCAAGACTTTCATTTGGCATCGTTGTGCACATGCAGTGTCCCAACCTTCTACAAAATTCAGGGAGTATATATGAAAGATGAGCAATATCAACTCTCTGCCTAAGGGGTTTCTAATATTATGGAGGATGGATATAAGTGTTGCTTGATCACTTAACAATTATTAGTTAGATAATAGTAACTATATTGTAGAGTACTGGTATTGTTCCCTATTCTTGATATGCATTATCTCAGATTAATTCCCACACACATCCTCTGAAGAAGAAATTATTATTTTCCTGTTTTTACTCTCAAAAAATGGAGATATTAAGAAATTAAGTACATGGTCCAAGGTCTCAAAATCAAGTTTGCAGTTATCACACCTGGGACTTGAAACTAAAAGGTCTGGCTTCCTAGTCACTATACTACAGCATCCCTTTCTATTAGTACTCAGTGGATCAATATAGACATCTGTTACCCCGGTACGGCCCTACAAAAAAGTGTCAAGGGAGCTATTCATCAGGCTGGCCTGTGGACCAAAGCAGACCCCTACAGCTTAAGCTCAGTCTTCCAATATGCCAGTCCCCCATCCCCTGCCTATAATAGATCAAGAAATAAAAAAGGAGTTTGGACATCATAAAGTTAAGATTTTGGTACAAGTGTAAGAATACTACCCCTTAAAAACAATGGAACTTTAGTATGTCTACAACTTTCTCAAGAAAGGCTCTCTTTTAGACTTAGTATCATCACAAAGCCAAGACTTGAGTCAAGAGCAGAGATCGGCTTGAATCTAATATCTAAAAGATAGGGACACTGGAGAGAAGAACTAAGAAGAGGGCTGCAGTCAGCTACTCCTGACAAAGGAGCAATCTGGAGATGATTGCCTTTTTCACATCCAAACTAAACTGGATTCCATTTCCCTGCAAAGTGAATTTCTGCTCTATCTCTATCCTGTTGATACCCAACAGTAGCACTTGAAGTTAGAGTTAAATTTGAAAACTTATAAGACATAATTTGGATACAATCCAAGGGCAGTCAAAAGTAAATGAATGTTTTAGAAAATTCTGTTGTTTCTGGAAAATCTAACAGAGAAATATCTGGAGGAAAATTCATCCCTCTTAATAAGAAATCAAATGCTTATAGCAGCGTTTTTTATTTGTGTCTTTACTATTAATGTTTTGGGAAATGTGTTTATTGTGAGGCCTTCTGTGTACCTCTCCACTACACTGAGTGGAAATAAAAATGATTCAGATCTAACATATGCACCTGGGAACAGCTTGGGACAGAAGAGATGGCAATGCAAAGAGATGCTTTGAAAGAGAACATGTATAAACATGCTAAACAGGAAGGGGTATCTCTAAGAGAAGAAAGAGTGTGAACTAAGGCACACAGAAGAATGGGTTAGTCGGTACTAAGGACATGAATAATGAATTTCTTCTGATTAGTATAGAAGCAGTACAGAGGTATTTGAGGACTGGCAGAAGACTGTTAAGTTTGAAATATATAGGGAGGGGTTAGGAACACAGGTTCTGAATGCAGATCTTTGGGTATGACTCAACTTCGCTTGCAGGAACTATAACTTCAGTTAGGTTTCCACTGACAGCTCCAATTTCCTCAATTATTTTTCAACTCCAGTGAATTGAATGGGATAATTTAGTATAAAATCAAGGGAACATATTATCCATTATTTGTATCACCACCACTATTTATTTTAAAGGAAGCAAGGACTAGTATGTGAAAGCTAAAAGCACATGAGGCTGGGTCTGATATATATACAAAAATGCTAAATTACTGAGCATACTAAAGTGACAAAATTCCAAATTAACACAAAATTCCATTAACATATAACATATAATAGCATATGGATTCTAAATTCAATCAGATTATTAAGAATATATTACTTTAATTTCTGACCAGGTACAAAGATCTTCAGAAAGACAGAATCCCTCATAACATTCTGAAAAAGCAACCCACTGAATTTATAGAAATATTACATTTCTAATTTTTAAATAACCTAAGTAGTTAAGTTTGCTTTTTTCCTGTTTTGGCCATTCATGACTATTTTATGATGCATATGGTCAAAGGTGTAGGGTAGAGTTTGGAAAGAAGGCAGAACTCAAATTAGATTACTGTACTTGCCCAAGGAAGTATAGCATGGTCAAGCAACAGAGAGCTTTTTTGTGAGTTTCGCTGTTTCTTTATATTCCCTCCTGCCTGAAAGTGCTTATGGGATTATATCCCCATCCTCTAAGAGAAGGAACAGAGAGTGAAATGACCACACAGTAGACAGTTATATAATCCCAGAACACGGCTCTCTGGCATATATTAAGTATTTTGCATTTAATTCATAGTGTAAGCGATCAAATTGCATATTATTCTAATTATGCAAAGCTGTATTCAAAATAGATGATACGTGTATCTCATTCCTTTTAAAGGAACACTGCTAATTACTAAATAATGCTGTACTGATTTGCAACTGGGTTAAACACATACATTGCCTATTACAGTACAGTAATTTTACATCGGTCCCAGGTAGTAAATAATCAAAGATAATCTTCAAAGGTATATATTTAAGACAGAACCACGTTTATACTAGTTGGAGCATAGGATTATGTGATTATAGTTAAATTTAGTTTTAAAAAATCTTATTACAAAGCTATTGAATTTTGCTATAGCTAATTCACATTTTCTTTATGCATTTTCCCCTTAAATATTAGTTCTTTGTATGAAAAATGTGAAAGATAATTCATAAAAGGTAATAACTTATAAATAGAAACTTAATACTTTCTGTTAATAGTTGTGATCAAATTAAGCCTCTAGCCCAATTTAAATCTTTTTGTCTTACCATTGCTGCAATGACAAATCAGTCAGGTAAGATAGCAGGTGGATTTTTTTCTTAGTGGTTCATGGCTTTGTGCAAGATTGGTGTTTAAATCAATGTAGTTGGGTTCAGAGTTTTTGGCACTCTATGGGAGACTTCCTTCAGTATTCTGTGTAATCTTACTGGTGTCCCGTTTTGAGTACACATTCCACTGTTATCATTTAAAATTTTGTTGCATTTTGATTTGAAGACATAGAACTAAGAAGTAAGTGAAAAAGACATTCGCTGATAATAAAACATCTCCGCCTCTTCACAAAATTTCAAGAGATTAGAGAGTAAAAAGAACTGTAACAATTGTTCTTACCTTTCTCCACTTAGTGTAACACTGAGCATTCACATTCCTAAATATCAGCAGTACAGAGTGTGAGCATCTCTTTGAAATCAGATTTTTCTGTGGCCTGTCAGATTTTAAGGAGGGTGAAAAATAGTCAGGTGGGTGGGACAAAAGTGAGGAAGGATTGTGGGAAATGTAGTAGGCTAGTAACTCAGTAACACCGACACAAGGACAGGGGAAAAAACAACAGCTTTCAAAATGTAGAGATCATAACACCTGGACTGACTTAGTCTATGCCACTGCAGTGTCCCTCCAGGAAGAAAAAACACAGAAAGCATAGTAAAAAGTCATAAAATTCATACAAGTAGCTTGTCAGTACCATGATTCTGACCTCAATACCTTGGGAAATGGATTAACATCCTGGTGCCTCAGACTAGAATATTCAAACCTCCTCCTTTCTGGTGTCAAACTAAAGTTCCTCAGGTTCTGATTCAGTTCTGTCAGTCCAGCTCAATGCAGTCCAGAGAAGGCTAAAACTCTAATGGCCTCAGTTTCAGATTCACGAAGGTCTTTTGGCTCACTGCATTTGTAAAAAAAACAAAAGAAACAGCAATATAGAAAAAAAAAACTAAGATGAATAAAAAGAAGGAAAATACTTTTTACAGCTATACAATGTGCTTGTGATTTACACTGAATGTTCTCACTTAAACAAGAATATATATATACATTTAGAAAATAAAAAAGAAATATAAATAAAAATTTGATTGATGATTTTTTAATACATTTAGTGCATCCTAAGTGTAGCTTGTTTATAAATCCCAAGACTGGGGTAGTGAGCCTATGGCACACGCACTGCAGCGGGCTATTTGTTATCATTGAAACCTCTGAAAGTTTCACCGCCATTGTCCTATGGCTTCACATCCCTGCTTCACACTCGACTTGCCCAGAGCAAATTCCATCTCTGCAGTTCCATTCTTGGTAACTCTTTCCTACAGATGAACCATTTTGAGAAAAAGAATAAATATATATATATGTAATCATATTTTATTGTACATTTTTATGTTTAGACATACTAAAGCTTACCACTGTGTTACAATTACCTAGAATTTTCAGTATAATAGCATGCATTACAGGTTTGTAGTCTACACCATGCATCTTGAATATGTAGTAGACTATACCATCTTGGTGTGTGTAAGTACACTCTATCATATTCAAGCAATGATGAAATCACCCTGGGACACATTTCCCCAAATTTTATACCTTTTGTAAATCAGTGCCTAGCTATACTTAGTTTCTGGTTCTTCTTGGAAACTGGTATGTTTTAGATGTAGAATATTCCTCCAGCGCCTCATGAGTTCAGTGGATGGGGGTCTTGTAGAAGACATATGGATTGTGGGGCATTATACAATGGATTCATCCACTAATTAGTTCAGTAGGTGAGTGTGCCTCTGTTGTGGGAGCCTGGGCTGAAGTGTGGCATGAGGCGTGAACTGGAAGGGTAGTTCTCCCACCCAGGCTATATCCTTTTCTCTCTGCTTCTTGGCTGCAATAATATAATCAAATTTTCATCTGATAACCCCTCTACCATGCTGTTTCTGCATTGGAGCCAGACAACAATGATTGCAGCTGTGAGATAAAATAAACATCTCTTGCTTTAAGTCATGTGCATTGAGTACTTTGTCCCACCGATGAAGAAAGTGACTACAGTCAATTTTGGTACCAGTGAGGTGGGATTTTTGTTGTAACTGTACTTAAACATGTGGTTTAGAAATCTTTGGAACTTGCTTGCTGCAAGAGTTTGAAAAAGCTTGGAGACTTGAACTTGAAGACCCTAGGATATTGTGAACAATGCTTTATATGTGATACTGACTGAAGTTCAGAAGACCAGATAGAAGACTGACAGGCTAAAAGACTGCTACAAATCTAAATAGCAAAGGCCAGGGTCAGAAGGTTTCAGTTGGGAACAAGAACTTCATTAACAGTTGTATTTGAAACCAGAGTATTATACTCTGGTAGAAAATTTGTCCACGTTCTGCCAATGTCCAGTGTTATTTCAGGAGACTGAGATTAAGGATGGCAGACTAATTAACCTAGCAGAGAAAAGTTCAAAATAATCCAATTTTCAGGTGGTGACATGGATACTACTGGCTATTTTCAGCCCGATTTACAGTGAGAATTAGTACCAAAAAGCAGCACTGACTAATTAAAGAAAAATTGTTGGTGGCCAAAAAAGAAGCAGTTGTAAATTTGGGGATAAGAAGGGCTTAATTACTAAAAAAAAGATAGCATTTAAAAAGGAAATTGTTCTTCATCAGGACAATAAGAAAGACATCTTGTGGGCATCTTAGGAGTCAGTAAGACTTTCCCTTTCATGGGTTTAATGGGGCAAAACTGTAATGCTTTCATGTCAGCCCTCTACTTGAGAAGAGTGATGCTAGCCGGGCGTGGTGGCACACGCTTGCAATCCCAGCACTTAGGAGGCTGAGGCAGGAGGATCGTTGCAAGTTCGAGACCAGCCCGGGCTACAAAGTGAGCTTAAGGCCAGCCTGAACTGCACAGCTAGACCCTATTTCAAAAAGACAAAAAAAA
>NW_004955405.1:27887663-27898139 GCF_000276665.1 Chinchilla lanigera | reverse complement strand
AAAAAAAAAAAAAAAAAAAAAAAAAAAAAAAAAAAACAGAGAAAAGAAGAAGAAGAAGTGTAACCTAGGGAATTAGGTTTCTTGGATTTGTTTCACAGTGCTCAACCATGGATGCACTCTGAGACTGCTGCAGCCATGGTCCAAGGGGGCCTAGATACTTCTCAAGCTGATAGCTGACTTTTACATTGTTGAGGTAATTCTGTTTTTTTTAGACATTGATAATTCAAGAATAATAGGGTCATGAAGATTTACACCCAGATTTCAGGCCTGGGAGGTCAAGCAATGTGTCCCTGAGAGACTGGTACATGAAGTGGTGAAAGTGAAGCCCAAAGTGTAGTGATATTAACAATTCTTTGATCCTCTTTTTTAAAGCTAACCATATGTATTATGAGTTCACGGTTTCCTTCAACTCTGTCTTCTTCAAGAAAAAAATCTCTGAATGATCAGCATTGTTTCTTCCTTTCTTCTCTTTGCCTTGAAACTTTAGGGCTCAATGAGTCTTTGGGGACTTCAACTAATCCTACACCTAGTCTTATCCATTATATAGGTAAAAGGGTCTTGTGTTGGCCAGTATGGAATATGCCAACTAAGTACATGTTTTCTTCTGAGAAGCTACTTTGAATAACATATTTTAAGAGTGCTTTTGTGTGTGTTTCAAGGATAAAGAAATAGACAATGATAGGACATTATCCAAACACCACTTAGAATCATTTAAGTTACAAAAACACTTATACTGATAAAACATTCATTGATATCTAGTATTAATATTAATGAAGCAAGTTCTTCTATTGCAGAATCTAGAAGTATTTCTCTTATATTTTATTTTGCAGTGAATCCAAGAATATTTTATCTATAGTAATTTATAATGTATGAGGCAAAATTAATGCACTTTCTTTCATTTGAGCTCTAAATGATCTACTTATAAATCCCAGAAAAGATGATATTTATGATTATAATTAACAGAAAATGAGTAGCTAATATTAGGGTCTGTAGCAGGCATGGCCAAGTTATGAAGATTAACCTAGCAAATCCATTTGCTGTCTTTTGAATGGAAGCTGGCTCTATTTTGTCTAAGAGTACTCTTGAACCGAATATTAAATTATTTTATATGTGTACCTATACATGTGGTTTTGGTTTTTGTTATCTGCCTCCTAAAATCCCTGAAATGAACTCTATAAACATCTCCTATAAAGCAAATCACAAAGTAAATCATAATTTCTCAAACTATCTCAAATTTTGAGATTTTAGTGCTTTCTGTTCTTCCTGATTCCTGAGATACCCACATATTAGGCAAAATATTATGTTTGACTTTAAATTCAACAATTCTGAATCTTTAAACTATAAGCAGAAAATTTATTTAATCATCCTGGTATTTTAAGCTATTCACATGTGTCCTTTTTCACAGTAATGTGCTTCATGAAGTGACACTAATTAATGAAAATTGATGGACTCGTTGAAAAGCACAAGTACACCACAACTGATGCACTTAGTACTGAATCCTTAACTTGATAGCTATCAATCAGGATATTGGAAAGAGTTTTAGCTGTATCACCTTAAAATGAAAACAGAACTTGACAGAGGAAGATCAAGTGGATGGCACCTTCCCTCTCAATGCTTTTCTGAGCTGCTTTGCAAATTGCAGATCACAACTGCGGCTGATGATTTTATAGCTCACTGAACAACAGGAAATTCCACTTAGATTGCTGCCCACATTTTGCTGTTGCTCTGATTGAATTTTTTTGTATTATTTTATTCTATTTTCATGGTCTACTCTTAATCTCACTTTGTGGCAGAAATGCACATTTACTTAGGAGTCCATTGTTAGAATATGAAGCAGGTGATGTGACATTACTTGGTACTTCAATGAGCACACTGGTATCTGATGTTGGCTGAACAAGACAGAGCAAGCAGGAAACTATTCTTCAAAACAGGTATACGCAGATTGGAAGAAATTGGCATGGTAGGAGGAAAAATTCCAGGAAGCTTAGATGAGCTTTCATACAGGCAAAGAACAAAGCAGAAATTTAATAGGGTAGAAAGTATTTTCTTATCTGACTAATAAAACAAAACTATAACGTGGAACTAATCACAATGAAGTGAATGATAAGACAGAAGTAGAATATAGAGGACATAGACACAGGAAGTGAAATTTAAGGTCAGTCTCTGCTTAGGAGTAGTTTATTCTGCTAGCACAATATGTATCAAAATTCCAGTAAATCTGGAAGTAAAAAGAGCATAAGCCTTTTTATCAAGGACGTCAGTTTAATGTGTTATTTAGACACATTCACAGGCTGTTGTATACAATGAAATAAATCATTACTTCACAAAAGTACCAGAGATTATGCTATGCAAGTGCTAAAAACCAAAAAGAAAATTTAAAAAACCTTATTCATTCTGGAGACATTTCAGGTCAGGAAATATAAAGACACTGGAAGGAGTGTGCTAAGGTATTAGAAGTGTTTTACTCTTGTTGAGAAAAAAGGAAAAAGTAATATGTAAACAAAAGTAGGGCTGGTGAAATAGGCAGATTGGATGTTAAAAGGATCTAGTTTTTCTATTCTGTGATATTTCTGCTTATAAATGATGAGAGTTGCCTATTTGTATATTTAAACCTAATATATATATACAATAAATATTTAAATATGTATATTTAAACCTTATATATATGTACATATATAAAACCTTCTGATTACAGTAAAATCCGATATATGCTTTTTATCCTGAGCTGTATAAATGATAGACAAGAGATGTTAAACCAGAAGATAAAAATTGCTACTGGAGTGTATTGGTTCTTTTGAGAAATTATGATATCTGACATAAGTCATTTAATAAAGACAGAGGTGGTAATAGATTTGAGATTTATTTAAGAAATGAAAGTGGAAAAATGCTATTTGATATGTAGTAAAGAAATGATGCCCAGAAGGCTGTATTTAGTCTATCACTTCACTTTTTTTTAGGAATCAAGAAAAGTGTCTTAGTCACCTTTCTCTTTTTGCTGAGACAAAACACCCAACATCCAGTTAGAGGAAGAAAGGTGTGTTTAACCCACAATTTGTAGAGGTTTCAGGTCATAATCAGCTGGCTCCAAACCTGAGTAGCATGGCAGAGGGGAAACAGTTCAAGGAGGCAAAAGCTACAAAATCAAAAGGAGGAGAGCAAGCCTCTTTCCCTCTTTATATTGTGAGGAGGCTATGCTCCACCCAGGGGGGTGTGACACTCACACCATTTCCCTGCCTTCCTCTTACACAGGCTCAGGATATTTACAGACTGAGGACCCTGGCCCCCTGATGAGTTGCTTAGTTAAACCTTTACACTTCTCAAGTTGACAACCATTACAATCCACCCCTTGTCAACTTGGCAATAAAACACATGTTTTTAAACCCCTTTCCAGATACAAACACATGCTTATTCTTATTCTTATCATTTCACAACTTGAACATTGTAATACAGGTTTAACAATCCTTAGGAACCAGTATTAAGTCAGTCAACATTATATTACATCATAACCATAATATTTTATCCTTTATTGCCCCACAACTCTTGCATTCTGCACTCATCTAAAGCCAGCACTGGTGCTGGGGATTTAGCTCAGTGGCACAGGGTCTGCCTGGCAAGTGCAAGGTCATGAGTTCGATTCCTGGTACCTGAAGAAAAACAAAAAACAAAAAATAAAGCCAGCACCATGTGGATGATATCAAGGTCTGCTGCCAGCTGCAACAGTAGCCAGGCTTTACCCTCTTTTGCCTGGAGGAGTCAAGTTCCTGGATCACTGGGCACTCTGATTCCAATTCTGAGGAAAAGATTTTTTATGCTGTTGTTATTCTGGAACATGGTGCTCTGCAGCTTTTTCCTCAAAGCAAAACCTTTCACTTTTGCAATTTTGAGGCTGCAAAAGGTGGAGACTTGCTGCTTCTTCTGATGCCTTCAGGTCATCTTTTCTATTCTCAGCAATCAAGATCTCCTCAGCTCTATCTTTATAGTCCAGAGCTTTAAGGAGCTTCCTTTCTGGCCAAACTCACAACACTGTAAATCATCCAGTTGGGATCTCTGTCCTTGATTCTCAACATAAATCTGACTCAAAGCCCCCAACAGTAGCCATGCCATCAATCTCAACTCTTAGTTGCCTTGAAATTTCTTCTGCCGGATTAATTAGTTCACTGTCCTTAATCTCATTGTCCAGGCAAAGTATCTGAACATGAACAAAATGCAGATAAATTTCCTGCCAACCCATAGTACATATCTTCTTGATTCCAGCAGTCAGTGTAGTCTTTCCCAGCAGAAACCTCCAGAACCTGGTCTGTACCAGCAGGATTTCCATCAACCTTCTGGCCTTCTGACCTTTAAATCTCCCATATGGAACAGCTTAAGGAATTCCAACTTCACTTTTTCAGCTGACATCCCCAAACCTGTCCAATCTTTTCCCATAAGCCATTCCCAACAGCCTAAGGCATTCGAGCTTCACTTTTTCAGCTGACATCCCCAAACCTGTCCAATCTTTTCCCATAAGCCATTCCCAAAAGTTCTTGAATCACTTGGTCAGGTATAGTCACAGCAACTGTTACAGAAAACCCGACCAAAAGTGGGAAAAAACATTACTGAGAAGGTTTAAGAAGCAGTTTATTGGACCATTGGACCTGACTGGGATCTCTTTCCCAAAGAGCAAAGCCCTGCCTGGGACATTTTGGGGCTTTTATAGGAGGACAAGTGGAGGAGGTACAAAGGCAAATTTGGCACATTGTGATTGGAGGATGGGGGACATCACGCATTGCAAAGGGAGTTGAAACATCTCAAGTTATATTGCAAGGCCATCCGCTAAACAAGCATAGGTTATATAAAGGAAGAAATGTCCTATTACATTTGAAGTTACACTGCAAGTCCATCAGTTAAACAAGCATAGGCGACACAAAGGAAGAAATACCCCAGTATTAGGCTTTTCCAGACATGTCTATCTGGTTTTGGCAGATATTCTTGCCAGGCTTTTTTAAAATTTTAAGTTCCCTTTCACAACAACCCCACTTCTCTGTACCAAACTCTGTCTTGGTTACTTTTCTCTCATTGCGGAGACAAAGTATTGAACACCCAAAATTAAGGAAGGAAAGTTTATTTAGCTCACAGTTTGTGGAGGCTTCAGTCCATAATCAGCTGGCTCCAAGGCAGGATGGCACAGCACGGGGACAACAGTTCAAGGCAACAGAAGACAGCAAAAGCAACAAGAGCAAAAGAGGGAGAGCAAGCTTCTTTTCTTTCTTTACATTGTAAACAGGCTATCTGCAGCCCAGGGAGAGTGTGACACCCACACATTTCCCTGCCTTACTCTTGCACAGGATGAGGATGTCCACAAAATGAGGACCCTGGCTCCATGCTGATTCACTTAGCTAAACAAACTTCTAAACTTCTCAAGCTGACACAATGTACGAACCATTACAGAAAGACTACATATTCTAGCCTTCTTTGCAATTAGGCAGTACAGTACACCTCATGTCAGTACACCTCATTACAGTACACCTAAACTTGTCCAGTGATACAAGTTTAGAAATGTTATTTGTACTTCTAGTTTTGGCTCATAAATCCTTCTTCTGTAATCCTCTAAAGTAGTTCTCTTTATTTATCTCTGAGTCTATAGGGTTATAAGGAACATGCCAAGATCTTAAAATAAAGAAAACCACTTGATAGAAAGGGGCTCATCATTGAATGAGAGCTGAAAAAAACTCTAGAAAGGCCACATGTTTACTACTGACTTGATGGAGAATCACTGCATTTAGTAGAATTTGTTTGTTATAAAAGTAACTTACCATGATGAAAAAATGAAGCAAAAGGAATATAATTAGATACAGGAGAATTCTGACTTTTTTCTTTTTTCACATGGCAAATTTTTGACAACTGTGACATGATTAGCAGAGGGGTAAAAGCATATGAATGGCTAAAATTGTTCCAGAAAATGGCTGATTAGAGAAAATAGCCAATAAAGGCAAAATTCCAGAAGCAGGAAAAGTTAGCACTCAGACATACAAGAAAAACAATAACCTGAAGATTGAGATCTGGAAATTGACTTTCCATTTGAAGGTATGAGAGTCTACTTCTTCACTCTTCACGTGATGGGAGGTCTCTCTGGTTTTAGTCATAAACATGGTATGGTAGGATTTGCACTTAATTTAGATTATGCTATTATATCAAAAGACTCAAATATGATATATGAGTGCAAAAGAAAAAGAACTGGGCTCTTACTACAGTAGTTAAAGTAAAACTATTTTAAAAAGTAAGTAAAATTCCAAGAAGAGAAAAAGAAATACTACATTAATTAGTATATCCAATGTATATTCAATGGAAAGAATGATCAACGTTGTCAAATGCAAGAGAGAGCTTAATTTTATGTTGAGTGTGATATTATCACAGTCAGTAAAGACTAATAATATTGTGCTTGGGTAAAATAGGTCACTCGTAGGAAAGCATGGACTACAACACTAGATAAGCTTTGTGCAAATATAAGGAAAGAAATTGCAATCAAGATATATTTATACATTTTTCGTGTTGACTTTTGCTCGAATGGAAAAGATGTAAACCTCTTTTATGTGTAAAAGAAAAAAGTCAAATAAAGAGAGAGAGAGAAAGCTTAAAGATTCTGTAAAAAGGAGCATTAGGTGAGATAGCAAAGTCCCAGAAGTTGGAAAGGAATGATATCAAAGTCCAAGTGGATGGCGTTCACATGAACCTATAAATTGATATTTACCTTATAAATAGAAACTAGAGGAAAGAAAGTAAAGGTTTCCATCATTGACGTTTGTAGGTGTTGGCATCGTAAAGTAGATGGTTCATGAATGATTTCCTCTGTCTTATTTAGAAGAAATAGGCAAAGACACTTAACCACGTACTACAAAATCCATATGTGTAATGGTCATTCAGAATATCAATAACACTGTGACCAAGGACAAATGAAAATCTTTGTATGTACCACTGAATGCCAGTTCTTTCATTTTACTATTTTTTATTTTAAAGATAAAAGAACGAAAACATATTAATAAACGAAGACATTTACAAAGTTTTAAAGTGAATGATTGGAATAAAATTTCTACATCTTCATTTAATGATTAATACTTTTTAGCTCTTAAAACCAACTATTTTGCAATGATTCGCAATTCAATGCAATGACATTTTAGGATATATATTCCCACTGCCAACCTGTCTTTTTATTGATTATGTACATAAAATTATTTACTATAGAATTAAACAAAAATAAATTATCATGAAATATGTGATCATTTATATAGGGACTGGTACCTGTCATTAATTAAGTGCACCTGAGAATGTAGGTAAATAGGAATCTAAATCTATTCCATTAGTTGTCTTACCTCTCAATTCTTATTTTTCATTTGCACCCTTAAGTGTGAACACTGGACAAGAAACAATTCCACCTAAAATAGAAAAGGAAATGATAACAGCTTTTGGGTTGTGGAAGAATTACATGGGATGAAATTGCCTACAAAATCAGTCTCAGGTGGTGCTGATGCAAAAGTAAATACAGTGGAAATTTAAAACATCAGTTCTAAGGGGTGTTTTCTGATGCATTCCAGACAAGTTAGAAGTTGCTTTTCATTGTTCCTTTATCAAATCAAATGTAACTTGTCTGATATAGTATTCTGGGAGACAGAATTAGACTCCTATGTCTGTTTCCCATAGTTAAATCAGTTTCTTGAGAGTAAAAATGGTAGCTTGCCTACCTAAAATTCTAGAACTTTGAGCATTACATGTCACATTATAGAAAACCATTAACTGGGAATTGAATAATACATCATAATGGATATTCAATAATATATTATTAACTGGAAATTGATTTTTTTTTCCTTTTTTGTTTGCGCTGGGGTTTGAACCCAGGGCTTTTGCATAGAACTACATCCCCTGACTTGTTTTGTCTTGTTTTTTCTTTTGTTGTTGTTGTTTCAGTTTTATCTTGATAAAATGTCTTGCTAAGCACTAAGTTGCCTGAAGTTGGGCTAGAATTTGTAATCCTCCTGCACTAGGTTCCCATAGTGTTGGGATTATAGGTGTGTGCAACCATGCCTGGCTAACAAAGGTCAAGTTTTGAATAAATTCATGGAAAAATATTCTCATATTCAGAACAGATGCAAATTTCTTTGGTCTAGCCACAAACTGCAGAGACAAAGCTGTGGGACAGTTCCACAAAATAGAAATGAATCAGAAAGAAAGAAAAGAAGGTAGCAAGGAGGAAAAAGGAAGGAAGGAAGGAAGGTGAAACAAAAGAAAATAATAAACTTTTCTGTTGTTGACAGAACATATATCTCACATATACCTGCATAGTTTCTGGGTTATTCTCTTTTGTTTGGAAATACGGAGCATAGAAGAAATTCCTAGAAGTAAAGCATGCTATTGCATTCAAAATAGTGCTGCCCTACACAATAGAGTTGGCAGAAATTTCTTTCTTGTCTCATACCTTATACCTCTGGGGGGAAAAAAATTAAAGGTACTCATTCACTAGCAGGAATATATAAATCATTCAATACAGTGTCTTATATAGGTTCTTCAAGTTTGTCAAGCAAAGAAAAAGCATGGATAATCTGTTGCAGATTTTCTTTTCAATACTGCGATTGAACCAAGGGCCTCATGCATGCTAGGCAAGAACTCTACCACAGAGCAATCTTTTGCAGAATCTTAGGGATTATAGAAACTTTACATTGAGTTTGTTCTTTTACATATTCATGGAATTCATTTCAAAATATAGCTGAATACTCATTTTATAGCCAAGTCATTAAACATGAAAATAAAACTGTTCATTTCACAAAATGCACCACTTTGTATTATATTGATAACAAAAATGCCGCTTCTCCTGTTATTATTATGCACCATTTAATTTTTATTAAAATTGAATGTCTTATAGAATCAAATATTCACAGGCTATATTCAAACTTGAAAATTGCAAATTATGTGAAAATGATGGTTTTAAGCTAATTTCAAAATAACTGATATTTTTAACACATTACCCAATACATTGGTACTAATTTTGAGTAGCTTGGCTATTCTTTTCTGTCTTTATGTGAATTCATAGTGTTAGTACTGTTAAACACAATATATAAAAAGAAAACTAAAACACAAATGCTGAGGAAAACTCATTACTCTGTAATTGTAAGCTTTCCTTTATCCAGCCAAATATAAAGTAAGACTTCATGTTACTCCATCTATAAAATGATGGTATTATAAGTTATCCTATTTCCTTTTGTAATAATCAAAGGATATAATCAATACACTATCAGAGTAGAAATTAGTATTATTAGATAATTATATTTTCCTCCAGATTATAAATTTTTGCAACTACATCTCTATTGTTTGCCACATCTTTTTTTCATTGTATTTTTGAGGATTATTTTTACAAATGAAAACATGAATAAACAGATTTTTGATGGAAAGAGGTAAATAAAAACATATGATTCTCCATTCTTTATATTTTTATTTCTGTAATTTTCCTTAAAATTATAGTATGAGTAAATTTAAAAAGAAAAGAGGCAGTAGCATGTTTTGTTGTTTGTTTGTATTTGTACAATGGAATCTGGCTCCACTGCAACTAGATTAAAACACTCCTGACTTTTGTTTGTGCAAGTGAAAACTGAAATTTGCAGGGGCTGGGGATTTAGCTCAGCGGCAAAAGCGCCTGCCTGGCATGCGCAAGGTCGTGAGTTCGGTTCCCGGTACCGGAGAAAAACCAAAAAAAAAAACTGAAATTTGCCATTGAGATATACTCTTTATGCAATCCAACTGGAGCCTGATTTATCAACCTAACATTACATCTCTTCTTTATTCATTGAGATAATGTAATTTCAGGAGTTTCTGATTAGTGAATTTATCATTCCACACAATCATATTTACATTTCAACTTACTAGTAAAAGGGTACCTATCCAAAGAAATTGCTGCAATGGAAATCTCTAGTTTTGGCCATCTTTGGATAATTCATGTAATCAGTGAGATAACATTAAAATAAAGAAATAAAAGAGAATGTATCAAAAGATGACACATTCATTCAACCTTCCTCCTCCAACATGTATTGACTCTCTATTGGTTTGTGCAACAGTATGTCTTAATACTATGCCAGCATGTGGGCTTTGTAGGAAAATGACCAATAATAATTGATCTGTGAACAAACAGGTTGGCTGTTCATTACTCCAGAAAATAGAAAGTGGGCAAAGACAAACAAAACTTGCCCTAGAAACAAAACTTACCTTCATATCTGCTGATCATTAATTATGTTATTTGAACCTTGGCCATGGAGAGCTTTAAAATGCTCATAATTTTTAACTAGCTGCTTCCAAAACATGCTCTGCTGTTGACTGTACCTTTATTACTTAATTACTTGTTCATTATAGCTTTATGTTCTTCTATGGATATACTTTGTTATTTATCTAACAGTGATAATTGTAGATTTCTTCTATTAGGCTATATTTTGTGTTTTTTTTGGTTTTTTTTTTTTTTTT
>NW_004955405.1:27877092-27887563 GCF_000276665.1 Chinchilla lanigera | reverse complement strand
GTCTTCTTTTTCAAAACTTTCCTGAATACCCATTTCTTGTTGTTTTGCTGTTCTATTCATTTCATAGGGTTTCTGAAAATATATTTTTAGTGTTTTGATTTTTTTGGTTTTTCTCTGGTACCGGGAACCGAACTCACGACCTTGCGCTTGCCAGGCAGGCGCTTTTGCCACTGAGCTAAATCCCCAGCCCCTATTAGGCTATATTTTGAAAGTTTCTATTCTTAATAGCTACTTTGTCATAGCATTTTAAAAATCAATCATTTCTTAACACCTTAATGGCTACAAATTTAATATAAATGACCATAAGTTTTATTTGCATAGTTGCAATATTCTTTCCCTACTTTTTATTTGCTGCTCTATATCCTGTTTTCTGTCTTAAAATTTAAGTCATGTTGTGTGATGTTTTGATTGTGATTGAGGAGTATTTGAAATTGGCCTAGATGTTGAACATTTTATTCTCTAGCAAAAAAGTCTATATTTTCCCCTAAGTGTTACGTTTTGCAAGAGAGTGAGTTTAAGGCCTGGATTAATTCATCTAAGGGAAGAGATTTCAACACTGCCCTATATTAAGCCCATAGCATGGATATTACTGGCTTCTTCTAGCCAGATTCATGAGCAAAAAGAAACAAACAAACAAACAAAAACTTACATTTTAGTTTTTAAATAGAAAACTTACATTTTCAGAAGGAGTCACATGTAAAGTTGAAGCCAAGGAGGTTTAGCTTTTTAAGAAATTTAGAGCATCAAAAAGAAACCTAGCAATTTGCACAGGTAGAAGATAGAATGATGCTTTGAGTGGGATCTCAGGAAGCATTAAGATCTCATTCATCATAGGCTCAAGGGTGCAAAAGTTTCAACCTTTCATTTAAGAGATTATCTGGGACCATTGCTAATGAAGGACCATGTAAGGAATTGGCTCACTAGCATTCACTGTACTCAGCCATCTGAACAATCAGAGACTATGGCAGCCATGGTCCAGAGAACTATTTTGTGATGCTGCTTTACCTGGCATGCAGAATGCAAGAGTTTCGGGGTCAAGGAGGCATCCACCTAGATTTCAAAGGCAGGCTGTAGGGACTAAGGAGGTAATCTCTGAGAGCCCCATTTATGAAGCTGTAGTAATGAAGTCACAGATGCAGTGGAGACCCCATGATGTTGAACATGTCATTGAAATAAAATATCTCTTGAGATAAACTTTCAGTGGAGCTAGCAAAAGATGTCATGTGGACAAGAAACAGCAAAGCCATGGGCAGGGAAGCACAAGTGCTTTGGAACTCACATCCCATCACTATCTTCCCTAGATGTCAGATATACAAGAATGGGATTTATCTTGGCCCTGCTGGTTTTCATCCTTGTTTTGGTCTGATTTTTTTTTCTATCCCCCAGTTCCTCCTTTTTACAATATGAATTCTTTCTCTGTGCCATTATACCTGGAACTATGTAAATTGTTTTTAATTTTTACCAAGGTTCACAGCTTAAAATTTGGCTTGCATCTCAGAAGAAACTTTTACTTGAACTTTTGAAAAATGCCACCTCTGTTGAAGCTTTGAGGAAAAAATTCTTGTAGTCTCTATTATAAAATGGACAGTTTTAACATGTCGGAATCATTAAGTTTTCATTGTATTTATTTGAATATTAAGTACACTTTAAGGAACTATGCTTTCTTTTACTTTAAAGAAAGTAAAAAACAGTAACAAATTAACAACAACAAAGAAAAAAGCAACATAAAAACAATAAAAATGATACAAGATTTCAAAACAATATGATAGGGATTAACAATAGCTGTTAAATTACATATTTTTATCTGCAATGAAGTTGCTCAGATTGGCAGATGTAAGAATTCAAGATTGATCACACAATTAAAGAGCATAAAAAGTAATAAAAAAATTAGAAACAATACAGAGGTGGCTAAACAAGATGATAGGAATTCAACAGTGGTTGTTATATTGCATATTGTTGTCTTCAAAGTAGGTGTTTAGATTACCAGATATAAGAATGCACAATTGAACAAAATATTCAGCATTAACTGTGCTTTTCAATAAACCAATAGAAATCAATAGTATAATTACCTTAGCTATCTTGTGTAGATACAAATTTTCTCTTCCTTCTTTCTTTCTTCTCTCCTTTCCCTTATCTCAGTGATTTTTTCCCTTTGAACAGTTTCTTTCCTTTTCACAATATCTGTTGTACCTTTTATATTTTATTTACTCTTTCAGTTTCTTATACTTAATATGATGTTCACACATGAAACTTTGATTTATTTCCTAATGAGTATGGTCTCTAGTTACATCCATTCACTTATAAAAGCCTTGAGTTTATCTTTCTTTATAGGTGAGTAATATTCCATTGTATAAAAATACCACATCATTTTTATTCATTTCTCAGTTGATGAACACTTGGGTTCTTTCTAGGATTTAGCTATTACAAATTGTGCCACTATAAACATGGGTGCACATATATCCCTTTGGTACGATATTTTCAGTTCTCCTGGAAATATACACAGAAGGGGAATAGTTTGGTCTAATGAAACCTCTAATTCCAGTTTTTTGAGGAATCTCCACACTGATCTCCACAGTGGTTATACCAGGCTACACTCTCTCCAAGAGTGGAAAAGGATTCCTTTTTTCCACTCCCGCTCCAGCATTCTTTTTTTTTTTTTTTTTTTTTTTGGTTTTTCTCTGGTACCGGGAACCGAACTCACGACCTTGCACTTGCCAGGCACGCGCTTTGCCGCTGAGCTAAATCCCCAGCCCCCCGCTCCAGCATTCTTATTGGTTGATGTTTTTACAATTGCCATTCTTTCTGGGGTGAGATGGAATCTGTGTTGTTTTAATTTGCATTTCTTGAATGACCAATGTTGTTGAACACTTTTTCATATATATATTTGCCATTTGTATTTCTTCATCTGAGAAGTGTATATTCCTTTCAGATGACCATTTTTGGATTGGGTCTTTGAATTTGCGAAGCCTAGTTTTCTAAAAATTTATATGTTCTAAATAGAAGACCTTTGTCTGATGGACAGTTGGTTAAATTTTTCTTCCCCAATTCATGCTTTTTTTTTTTACTCTGTGGTGATTTCTTTTGACATACAAAAACTTTGCAATAAGATGAGATCCTAGTGCTGGTTCTTTGAAGTATTTCCTGTGCAGTTTGGTTTTGGTTCATGAACTCTCTACTTATCCCTATGTCTTCAATATTTCTACATATTTTCCCTTCCAGTAGATTTAGTGTTTCTGCTTTAATATTTAGATCTTTCATCCGTATTGTCTTTAGCTTAGTTCATGGTGATAGACATGAGTCTAGTTCTAGTCTTCATCACATGGTGAGCCAATTCATCAGCAACACTTCTTAAAGAGCTATCTTTCTTACAGTGAACGTGTTTGGCCCCTTTCTCAAAGATAAAGTTTCTGAGTGTGATTGTACTTTTTTCTGCATCTTCTAATCTGTTTCATTGATCCACAGGCAGTTTTTCTTGCCAGTATCATAATGATTTTTTTACAATAGCTTTGTAGTATAATTTCAAGTCAGAGATTGTGATTGCTCCTGCCTTGCCTTTGTTGTCCAGGATGGCCTTTGCTATTCTAAGTCTTTTATGCTTCCGGATGAAGTTTAGGAATGTATTCTCTAGGTCTGTGAGGTATACAAATGGTATTTCGATTGGAATTGCATTGAATCTGTATAAGAGTTTTGGGAGTAGGTCCATTTTCACAACGCTGGTTCTTCCTATCCATGAGCAAGAAATATTTTTCTCTTTTCTGTAATCTTCAATCTCTTTTTTCAGAGAACTATAATTTTCAATGTGTAGATCTTTTACTCCCGTTGTTAGGTTGATTCCTAAGTATTTCTTATTTTTTTTGTTTTTTGGTATAATGAAGGGAGTGGTTTCCCTAATTTCTCTCTCAGTGTGTTTACTGCTTGTGTATAGAAATGTTATTGATTTTTGTGTGTTGACTTTGGATTCAGCTACATTACTAAATTTGGTTATTAAATATAAAAGTCTTTTGGTTGATTTTTTTGGGTCTTCTATATAGAGTATCACATCATCTGTGAATAATTATGATTTAACTTCTTCCTCTCCTATCCTTTTTCTTTTTCTCTCTTATCTAATT
This sequence comes from Chinchilla lanigera, assembly GCF_000276665.1. NCBI lineage: Eukaryota > Metazoa > Chordata > Mammalia > Rodentia > Chinchillidae > Chinchilla > Chinchilla lanigera. Next base: position 27,883,454 of record NW_004955405.1, on the reverse strand, counting down.
GCTCTGGCTAATGTTTCCAGAACAATATTGAATAGGAATGTGACAATAGACTTCCTTGTCTTGTTCCTGATTTTAAAATGAAAGTTTTCTGTTTTTGTCTATTTAGTATGATGTTGGCTGTTGGTTTCTCTTAGATGGCTTTTATAGAGGTAAGACCATCTATTCTTATTTTCTGTAGAGTTTTTATCATGAATGAGTATTGGACTTTATCAAAAAACTTTTTTTGCATCTATTGAGATGATCATGTGCTTTTATCTTTGGCTTTGTTGATATGGTGTATTACATTTATTAATTTGGGTATATTGAACTATCCTTGCATACCTTGGATAAATCCCACTAGGTCATGGTGTGTAGTTCTCTTAATGACTTTTTTTTTTATTTGAAAGAGTAAAAGAAGGATAACATAATAATAAGGGGGACTTACCAAATTACAGACAAAATGGTAGTAAATTATCAATGGTTATTGTTTTACATATTGCTATCTACAAAATAGTTTCTCAGGAAAACAAATAGACAAATAATAGTGAGAGACAAAAGAGGTAGGAAATTATCAATAGTTGTTGTACTATACTTTGGTATCTTCAAAGTGGCTTCTAAAGAAAATAAATAGAGCTATACATGAGTGACCTATTGAAAAATCATTAACTATTCTCAATGGTTGTTGTAGGAAACACGTAATAATAAACATACATCCATTTATAAAATAGGATAGGAACATTACAAACTTTACACAGTTATGGATAGATTAGTAGGAAAATATCAATGGCTGCTGTAATACATGGTGGTATCTTCAGAGTGGTTTCTCAGGAAGACAGAGATATGCAAGAAGGACCTAACAAGTAGTTACAGCCTAAGGGTTGTCAAAAATAGCATATTACCTCCTCACCAGTGACTCCTTTCACTGAGGTAGGACGGCTGGAAGGAAGGCCAGGATTGAAAAGAAGGACCGAGAGACTTGCACCTGTGTCTAGCAACAGGCTGTTTTCTTGTTCCTCCATAGTCATGATTACCCAGGACTCCTCGATGGAGATGACAGTCTGGCCAGAGGGAAAAGGCAGAGTATGCCCCAAGATCTCTCATTCCTGTTGGACTAACTGGTAGCATAGGTCTGAGCTCTGGGGCCTCCACTTCAGAGGGCAGACCGATCTCCAGTGGTCTCCTTTGCATCCAGGGCATGGCCCATGGGGCCTCTTAGGGCAGTTCCTCTTGAGGTGGCCTGGCTTTTAACAGTGGTAGCAGATGAATGCAGTTGTCAAGTTCTTCTTGGGGCCTCAGGACTCAGACTTGGGATCTGTTTCTCTTAGTGGTGCAGCAAAAGCAGCTGCTTTTTCTTGGTCTCTTTGTTTTCTCTCCTTGGCCTCCTCCTCATCATGGCTATAGAATACTGAGGAGGCAATTCTTACTAACATCTCAAGTGAGCTCTCTGGGGTGAAAGCCATTCTTTGTAGCTTTTTCTCTCCAGCTTCCCATTGCTTTGGGACCCCACAACCAGTTAGTGTCCTCTCCCCAACTGTCAGCACAGGCTCCCTTAATGACTTTCTGCATTCTGTGTGATAGTATTTTATTGAGGATTTTTATATTCTAATATTTTGTTTTGTTTTGTTTTGTTTTGTTTTGTTTTGTTTTGTTTTTGTCTTTTATGAGACAGGGTCTTGCTATGCAATTCAGGCTGGGCTTGAGCTCACTTTGTAGCCCTAGCTGTCCTCAAACTCACAAAGACCTTCCTGTCTCAGCCTTCTGAGTGCTGGGGTTACAGGAATGAGCTACCACACCCTACTCTTACATTCTAATATTTTTTCTCAAAGAAATATTGATATCAGACATTTTGTCACTCTTTAATTTATTCACTCAGTCATATAAGTAACAGTACTATAAAGAATTTCATGTTTATAAGGCATTTTATCAAATTGTTGAATTCATAGCTAAACAAATTATGGGTCTTCTCACCATGTATATAGATAGTATACTCATAAATAACCTACTATAGTTCCATTCATATGCTATATGTGTAATATGCAGAATTGCTATGGGAAATCCAGGGAATTACTAGTTTTGCATAAGCTCATAACTTCCCTGTTTAGTCATTTATTCCATTTTCAAAATAGTAAGTAAAGTCCATCTTCTTAAATGTCACTTCTTGTTTTCTGTGCAGGTATACACAACATTGGATACAGCTCATTTGGTTGTTCTATGATAGAAGGAGGAGTAGAGGCCTGCCTCTCATACTTTATACAAGATGGAGGGAGTCTAGATCTAATCTTCTCTTCAATCATCAATGAAAGCAATGTGTAAGTAACAGAATTGTGAACACTGGATAGGTGAACACAATCGAAATATAATGTGCAACTCTGGCCCTGAAAAGTTGCTTGAGAAAGGTGTATAGCATTGTGAATAACAGCTAGAGTCAGTAGACCAGTCTTGTGGATGTGTTGAACTTCTCTTTATATAAATTTCTTTGCATATGAAATAAGTATAATAGCATTCAGTTCATATAGATAATTGAGCATTAAATGTGGTAATTGCTTGTAAATCACCAAGAAAATTGCTTGACACATATAAGTATATGCTATTCTTATTAGTCCTCTCTTTAATTCTGCGTTTATTTTAAGGACTATTGTGAAAATAACGATCAAGTATGATGTCACCTAACAACACAGTGTGAATAAGCTCTTACTATGTGTAAATATTCTGTTTTTGTTGTTCTTTTGCCTTGTAAACATCTTTCTTCTGATTAATGCTTAATCTTCACACCTCACTCATGTATTTGCTTTCTATTTTTATTTCATCTCTTGCCATATAATTGAATTCAGCATTAAATTTATTTTTCTGAAACCTTTTTTGCTTTCCTGTGTGCTTTTGGAATTGTCTGTAAATATATACCAATTAGCACTTCCAAGTGTAGTTTGATAAGTGTAAACATTAAATTATTTGAATAGTTGAAAAAAATAAAATAAAGAATAAAACCCAACAGCACATTTTCATTAAGATGAAAATGTCTTCTTTCAAAATTTATTTATAGAATTAAGTCATTATTCTTTCATACTTATTCTGTTTGTGCTATTTTTTAAACTGATTGAATACAGGCACGTTATATTTTTAAGTAACTTAATCCTATCTACTTTTCAATTTTAATGAGATAGCATAAATAAACCCTCACAAAATCAAAGACATTCTAACAATTAGTTCTTAGGTAAATAAAAGTAGCTTTTAAAGATGTTTACATAATTCTGTATATAAGAATACTTTTATAGACCACTATTAAATATTCAATCCTACTAGAAAAAATCTATCTCAAACTTATTTAGAATTGTTTTGCAGGAAAATCTTTATCTTTCTGAAGAATAAGCAAAGTTCCTTTCTCAAAAAAAAAAGAAAAAGCTACTAATATCATTCAATTTCTTATTTGTTTTGGTGCACAGGAATCTCAAAAGCAAACCTACAGTTTAGTCTCAGGAAGTATATTGACTAACAAAATTGTATTCACAACTCTTCATAAACTCTTATTTACTAACATGATTTCTTTTTAAGTTAGCTTTATTGTTATACAATAGTATAAGTGGTCTCAACTCTGGAGAGAACTTAGTATGTTTAGCAGATTAATAACATCTTCAAATTCTGAATAGCTTAGGGAAGACATTTGATCTCTTTTCCCTGCATCAATAAACTACTGACTACTGTTGACATCAATGAAAATTACAGATTAGAAAATGGAACAAAAGATATATTACAAATAATGCAAAATTTCTTCCCACTCCCATATTAAGTTGTCAGTAATTAATTGCACTTTGGAAGGAGAATGAAACTAAAATTTGATTTACAGAAAAAATACTCTGGCATTCATGTTCTTGGATAAAAATGGCATGTTATTAATACTTTCTTCTTGATGTATGTGAAAACTCCATTGAGTTTCTTTTTTACTTTGCTTATTGAGTTATAGAAAATTCCAACGTTATTTTTCTAGGGATAAGATTATACCAGCCCCGAGGTTTGAATTGGTATCATTCATTGCAATCACAAAATATTATTGTACATACACTAGCGCCATCCTAAACCAATCTGAGGTAACTGTAGCTGAAATTAAACTAATAACAAGATTACCTAAAACATCCATATCAAAAACTCCTTTTTCACTAGTCCTCTTTCATCTATTCATCACCTTTATTAAAACAAACAGACAAAAAACATACAAGTTAATGTATTTCAATTTCAGGGCAACCAACAACGTTAAAAACAATAATACACTACAAATATACCAAATCAGGAAAAAAATCAATATAGAAATAAAATAGTACCTGGACTTGCTGTTTACAGAAGAGATGGAAAGAGGTCTGGAGAAGGGGAAAGAGGAGAGAATGGAGTGGAGAGCAGTAAAAGTGATCAAAATAATATATGTATATGTACTAATTTCTCAAGATGAATGTAATTCTTATGTATTACAAATGTATAATAACAAGAAAAATTTCAAAGAAGAAAAAAGACATGTGAGAAGTCAATAAACTTTTAACACTATCATCCCCACACTGCAAAAATTATTAGCAAAGCAGGTATTCTCGCACATCGCTGGTGGGAGTATATGAACTGCAACGTGTTGGGATGATGCTTAGCATTATGTTGTTAACAAAGCAAAAAATAATACATTTTGACCCCATGATTCAACATATGATGACTAGTCATGCACTATACTGTGAGGGAATGGGGTGTTCACAGCAGCCTTGCGTGTATCATGTACAATAAAAATTAAGAACAAGTTGACCAACGTGCAATTTGGATACAGTGAAATTGTGTATTATTCTCATCCTGGGGGATTCGCTATAGAAATTGTATTAGAAAATCCTTTCCATTCTGGGAGGCCCTTCTGATGGGATTTAGACAACAAGGCAGACAGGAGCATGAGCTCAACTTTTTATTTCCCAGACTCTTCTGGTAGGATTCTGTGGATTGTCTGAGTCCTCTGCCCAAGATCACAACTCCAGTTCTACAATCATTCCTCCTGCTGTCTGTCTGTCTGTGTCTCTGTGTCTGCTCTTTGCTCTTGCCCATTTAGCCTTCCTAGTGTTATGGTTGCCTACAGATTTTTCTTTTTACTATTGTTTTTTTCCCTAACTCCTTTGTAGATTGTCTTTTTATTAAATTATCTTAGCTTGGGTGCACCATCTGTTCCAGCTGGGATCTTGACTGATATATCTATCAATAACAGAATGCTTCAATAAATTCTCACATATCTGTAGCCATAAAGTACATTAGATATATATGTCCTGGCTTAGAAGAACTTTTGTTATCTACATAGAGTAGGATATAATTTAACATTAATATATGTCATTTAAAAAGACAGCACTCTAGGAAGACTTATATGTACTGCAAATAATTGAAAACAAATTCACTTCCAAATTATTCATGAAATGATTAGAAAACTTTAAAAACTCAATTTAAAAAATGTGTGGCAAATAATATGAACTAACTCACAGAAAAATAGCTCACATGCATCATTAGGAAACTATCAATTAAAAAATTGCCATTTCACACATATCAGTTTGACAAATTTTTATAGTATGAATTTTTAAGTGTTACAGATGATACAAAACAAAAGGGACCCTCATATTCAGATGATTAGAAGGTAACAACATAGTGCCACTAAATAAAGAATTGTATAATATATAACTGATAAATTAAGGATGTATGAATGGTTGATATGGTAATTTCATGCCTGGATACATAGTTGAAGGCAAAGGTCAGAGAACTTTACTCTGTATCATATACAGTTAAACAGTGACTGCTGTCTCTACCACCAGAGTCTCTAATTCAAAGACCATTTTTGCCTACCTTGCTGAGAGATTTTAATCTAAAAACTGTCACATGCTTTTCTGAACAGTTAATTTGCATTTCTGTGCAGATGTAGGTGACGTCGATGTTGCTGGTGCAAAGCCCGTATTCTGGAGAAACTCTATCCTATGTGCCCTATGAAATATGCAACAACGTTCTTCATTGCAGCAGAGATTTCAATAATGAAAAGTTGAAGACAAATTTATTTTTTCTCTTTTTTTTATTTTAAAAATAAAAGGAGGAAAATACTAACAGACAGGCAACATTTTACAAAATAGCAGAAGATCAGTACAGACAGTAGAGTTACAAACAGAGTGGTAGGGAATTAACAATGCTTGTTGTATTACATATTGATATATTCAAAGTGGTTTCTCATGAAAAGAGATATAGACATACAAAGCTGATCAACCAAGGACTCATTGACAGTTTCTTTCAGCAAGGAAATACAAGACAGTAGAACAGCCATGTTAACTATCCTGCATATACATACATACAAACTTTCTCCTTCTTTCCCTTCTCTTTTCCCATATCCCAGTTACCCT
>NW_004955405.1:27844800-27875037 GCF_000276665.1 Chinchilla lanigera | reverse complement strand
TGAACCAACCCTGCATTCCTGGAATGAATCCGACTTGGTCGTGATGTATGATTTTCTTGATACTGTGCTGCATTCTATTTGCTAGTATCTTATTCAGTATCTTTGCATCTATATTTATGAGGAAGATAATTCTCCTTCTTGGTTGGGTCTTTCTCTGGTTTTGGTATCAGTATGTTTGCCTCCAGAAATGAGTTGGGGAGAATTGCTTCCTTTTCATTTTCATTGAATAGTTTGTGGGTTGGTATTAAATCTTCCCTGAATTTCTTGTGAAATTCTGCTGTGAATCCATCAGGGCCTGGGCTTTTCTGAAGACAAATTTAAAAACTCATCTAGAGAACAGATATATACCTTCAAGTATATCCCTGTGACTAAATATTATGCACTAATTTAAAGAAATGAATAAAAGTAGCTATATCAACATTAAAAAAAAAACCAACATAAAAATGAGTAATAAAAATGTGCTTGGAAAAGAATTCATTTGATATGTCACCATTTATGTATATTTTTATTAAAGGAAAACAATAATATTGACTGGGTCTGAATTTTCATGTAGTATAGTTATACAAAATGTGAAAATGATAAACTCTAAATTTACAATGGTGGTAAATTCTGAGAAAGGTTAAAAATGAGGTGAGGAAGGATTAACATGGGATTCAGCTAATTTGGTAATATATGGTATTTTAGCATTAAATGAGAAATTCACGTAACTATTCAATGTATTAGTCTCCATAACATTTTATGTGCTAAATACTTCAGTAATGAAGATACAGAGTAATAGCAACTGTATTAGTGCCAGTGTAATCAGCTGGCAGATAAAAATATAGTCATAGAGTTCAAAGGAGTATTTCTGATTTTTACATATTAGATTTCAGATTGTATGTATAACTCTGCTACATTTATTTATAAACTTCTAGAGTTTTTTTAGATTCTTAGGGATTTTCTATGTAGACATTCAGACCATCTGAACCAAAACAGATTTATTTCTTAATACTGAAACTGTGCACCTTATTTCGTCTTTCACTTCCAGCATAGAACTTTCAGTATGATGTTGAATCTGAGTGGTGAGAAAGAATATTCTTGCCTTGTTTAGGATCTTTAGGCATGATGAGGTGACTGAAAAGTTTAAAGTCTGGTGTTATCTGTAGATTTCTTAGATTCTCCGGTTCAGGGTAAGAAAGTATCCATTTTTGCCTACCTTGCTGAGAGATTTTAATCTAAAAACTGTCACATGCTTTTCTGAACATATTGAGATGATGGTGCAATTTTTATAATGACTTTGATTAATTTTTAAATGTTGAACTATCCTTGGTATCAGTTTCATGGATATTGCTCCCTTAACCCTGTAAATTGCTACAAACTAAGTCTCCCAACAACAAAAATTCTTGCACAGTTCTGGGGGCTAGAACTACAAAATTACAGTGTTATCAGGACCAATGGCCTTCTGATGGCTTTAGAGACAAATGCTTATTTTCCATTTCCTAGGTTCTGCAGGCTGGACGGCAGTTTTTGGTGTTTTCCTGTTAGACAGCAAGTTCTTTTTTTTTTTTTTTTCTTTTGTTTTTGGTTTTTCTCCGGTACCGGGAACCGAACTCATGACTTTGCGCTTGCCAGGCAGGCGCTTTGCCACTGAGCTAAATCCCCAGCCCCCTAGACAGCAAGTTCTTTTGTTTTACTTTGTACCTCTATCAATTTTCATAGACACATTCCCTGCGTGTTTGTCCATACCTCTGTGAATCCTTCTTATGAGGGTACCATTTATCCCTTAGATTCCATATGAACTCATCAATTTAAATAAATACCTTTGCAAAAATTCTGTTTCTAAATTTTGTTCTAAATATTCATGTGGGCAGGAATTTCGAGCCCCATACAGACACCATTTCTTATGTAAACTTGAAAAGGTTATTCTGCCTTGCTCTATTCTATTTGTTAGTATTTTTATAAGAAATTGATATCTTTAATCATGAGAGATAGCAGACTGTAGATTTCTTACACTACCTTTGTCTTGTTTTAATCTTAAAGTAACACTAATTCCATTGAATTAATATTTAAAAATTTTTGTCCTTTAAAAATTCTTTGAACAAGATTGAGACAAGCCAATGAAGCGAGGAATATACTTTCAAACTAGAATATGCAAAGATCTCTTAAAACCCCCAAGGATTTGAACACACATTCACCAAAGAAGATAAAAATGTTAGATATGAAACTGCTCAATATAACTATTAATTTAGGAAATTACAGTTAAAACCACAACAAGACACTATTTGCCTAATGGATCAGGGACAGCAAATGAATCCCTCCTGCATTATAAATAAAGATGTGAAATTGCACAACCATTTAGAAAGATGGCTGACAGTTTGTTAAAAGTTAAATCTTCACATATCACATTATCCAGATGTTTGAATTGTTAGTATTATAACAAGAAATATTCAAAATATGTCAGTTCAAAAACATGTACATGAATAATCATAGTGACTTTATTTTCCAAAGCCAAAACTTGGGGAGAAAAAGTCTACCAAGAGAGGAATGGATAAACATATTATAGGTACAAAATGTGTCTCAATTACCCTCTGTTCCACCGGGACAAAAAATTGCAAAAGCCACAACTTACAGGGAAGAGGTTTATTTTCTCTCCCAGTTTTGGTCTAAGCCTGACTGGATTTAAAGAAGGAACAGGATGGCAGAAGGGCATGGCAGAGGAAAAGGTACTCAACCTATAGCAGACAGAAAACAGGAAAAAAGGGAAGATCCAGAAAGAAGGATACAGCTTTTCAAGGATTGCCTTTCCCTTCTGACCAAGACATCCATTTAAAGATGAGAATTTGTGAGACATTTTGAATCTATACCATAGCACTCAGATCTATTTCATTATACGTAATACATTTGGTCTCTTTGTAAGAATCACCAAAATCTTAACAGTTTTAGCCTTGTAAAAAGCCCAAGCCCAAAGTCTCCTCCTCAAGACTCAGGGAAAACTCTTAGCTGGGAGCCCGTATAAAAATAATAAAGAACGTTAAATGATGGCACTAGGTAAATCTTCCCATTACAAAAGAGACAAGAGACGGAAAAGAATGAGACCCAAAGCATGGCCAAAACCCTGCAGGGCAGACCTTGAATCCCGTATTTTCAAAAGAGACAAGCGTTTGCTTTGGGGCAATCCAGGAAGGCAGAAACTGTCTGGAGGTGGAAACTGTCTGAAAATAAAGACCCCGAGTATTTCAGATCACTCCTATTTTTGGGTTTTCACAGATTTAGGGGATGCATGAAGAGGAGGGCTCAGCAGAGGCCAAAGTCTGTGAAAATAACCAGGCCCTGAGAAACAAAGGCCGTATATCTTGCCAATTAAGAGAACTGCTTGGTCCCTAAGGTTGGCAGCTTTATTGTTCTGGAATAGGGAGTGTCAGCAGCCCCTGTCCTCCACTGCTTCAGCTGTGATGTTATCTTGACTTCAAAACACTGCAAGTAGGAGCTTTTCCAACACAGTCGGAGATCCCTTCCTGGTCAGCAATTTAACCCTTACATTGTCTGGTCTGCAACAGTGGGGCCTGAGCTCAAGAGCTGGTTCCTTAGGATCCATTTCAAAGTTCTCAGCCATCCAGATATTAAAAGGTCTCTGTGCCATGATCTTATCTAAATCACAATTCTGTATGTGGAGCTTACTGTGTGTCAACTATTAGCAAATAAGGAAGTGTAACAAGATCATAGGACATAAATTTGATGTATACCAAGGTATTTTATTCCTAAATACCCATATAGCTATATTCCTATATGTCAATTGAGGGCAAAGATACCAATATGGAAAATATACATGAATCTGTCATTTGTTTATTCTCATGAAGTATTTCATTTTAAAATAAATCTAGTGTTTGAAGTCACATAGTTCTGTTTTCTAAATGTAGATTCTTAAAATGAATACCTTACTTTCTGAAGAAAGCTCATCTTTGTACTAATTATCATACTGTATATATATATGTATAGCTTGACTCTTTTTAAATATTTTTATCTATGTATTTTTAATTTATTTTTTTTAAATTTTTTTTCTGATACCGAGAAACGAACTCAGGACCTTGCATTTGCCAGGCAGGTTCTTGTGCCACTGATCTATATCCCCAGCCCCTTTATTTTTTAGCAGTTAGTATTTGTTATACATACTAAACACATGTATCTTGAGAAGTGGTATACACCTATATAGCATCTTATTTATTTTTACGTTCTCACCTTTCTCTCCCTGCCTTCCATTTTTCCTATTTATAAAGTACTAAAGATATAGGAAAATAAAATCTCCCAACCTGAACGGTATCTGGGATGAGTTCATGTTCTCTAAAATCAAAGAATGAATTTTAGGAACAATGGAGTTAAGGGCAGAATATATTTATAGAGGGAAAGAAAGTTTCTGGCCAAGAGAGAGACAGAAGGGGATCAGAGTGGGTTGCCCCAGACTCTGTCTTTTCTAGAGACTTTTACAGAGCAAAACCACGAGGTGAGGTGGGTCCAAGGAAGGGGAAAAATGGACAAAACTATGGTCAGCCAATAAGAATTATTTAGGTAAAACTGATTAAATTGGGATCAAATGGGGAAGTGAGTCACATAGCAAGCAGGCGTGAATACACAACAGGGGCTTTTCCTGTAAGGGGTTATGTCAAGGACTCCTCAAGGTGATTGCTACCTATTTAGAATATCAATTCCTGATGTCCATACCTAGGGAGGTACGTGGGTGCATTTATTTAGTCTTTTGTCTTGAGGTCTGGCCCACAGCAAATCCGTATCTTCCATGTTGGCTCCTTGAGGGCCTGGCCCTGTCTGACTGCCTATAATATTTCTAACTCAGCTGCCTGTAACACTAAGATCTATGAGTTACTCGCATAAGATATTTGGCAACCCTAAGAAAATTGGCCTATGACTATGTGTAAACTACTTACAAAATGAGAAAATGGAATTATGGATAAAATTTGAAGGAAGGTATTGATATAGGAGTAGCATTATTTTTACTTGGGAGACATAATGGAAGATAGAAAAATTCAACTAATCCTTACAGTGATTTACTTAAGTCTATAAAGATGGGTAAGAAATATAGAAAATAGTTAGCTACTTGTGCTTTCCTGAAGTTTTAAAATCACAAATCTAAAATATTTTCATGTTAGCAAGTATAAGAGATTGCTTATTACAATTTTCCTTTACCCTTGGGCCAGTCGTGCATTAATCCAAGTCTGACTCAAATATTTTAGTACCATAGCAACTGAAATGCAAAAAAAGTGATTAAAAAAAGCCTTTGCATATTTATGTAATTCATGTTGTAAAGTGCTAAATGTGTAATTAATGTACTCACATTTTAACAAAAACAAATTTTCTACTTCATAAATAGATAACTCTTAGAAAATAATTGCAAAATCTAGTTACAATAATTTAAGAAGTAAAATATCTTTGGTGATATTTTCATTTAATGTAGAGTGCTCATATCTTTATTTTTGGTGTTTGTACAAATACAAAGTTACCCATGAGTTCAACACAAGTGTTGGCTCCACCAAACATAATTTTACATATAGGACTTTACTTTCCTTAATTTCAATTTTTTCTTTCAAGGATTCTCAGAAACCTTTGTATTTGATGGGGGACATTTTTACACTGTTGTATTACTAGTAGAATGCTGGAGGATTATGTTACACATGAAATCTGGATACTATAAAAATTAGGGAAATAACAAGGAATGTTTACATGAATTAATGACTATGTGATCTTAGTTTTTAAATATTATTTTCAAGATAATTCTTTTTTATTTTAAAGAGACAAAAAACCATAAAAATGATACAGAATTTCAAAACAAGATGATAGAAAATGAACGATGATTATTGTATTGCATGTTGTTGTCTTCAAAGTAGTTGCTTGGATTACCAGATACAGGCATGCAAAATTGATCAAATATTATAAACACTAATGGTTCCTTTCAATGAACTAATAGAAATTAGTAGTATAATTATCTTAGCTGTGTTGTGTACACACCCATATCTTTTTTCCCCCTTCCTTCTTTTCTCTTTTCCCCATCCCAGTTGTTCTTTCCTTTTGAGCAGTTTCTTTCCCTTTCAATATTTCCATTGTACCTTTTGGATCTTATTTATTTTTTCAGCTTAAAGGTGCTACAAGTTCATTTCAAGACTAGCTTTTATTATTACTTTAACACAGCTGAACCACAAAATTGTGGTAACTTGGCTGATTATAAAATAATTCAGTTAAGACAAAAGAACTAAAATTTATGAAATGTTCATGTGCTAGACAGGCACTTAATCTGCATTTAGAAATTTTCCATTGATGAGCATAATTCAATGATAATTATTCAGTAAACAAAAATAATTTTATTACTGTCCTGTACTATATACCTTAAAACAAATTTTTTTACTGTCATGCACTTATACAGGTAGTAATAGATTTATCAAATGGCCAATATCACTCTTAATTTTTGAAAAGATATTTTAAAAGTTATTACCTCAGATTTAGGGAAATCTTATTATCTAAACTGGATCTTTGGTTGGCAATCCAATGCCCTACAAGACAGTAGCAGATAATATAAATGAATCAAAAGATTTGTCATCAATATCAAGCCATTGTGAGGACTATGGTAAACTTGATAGTATATACTTCTTAAAGGGAAGTTGCTTTTTGATTTTCAACAGATGACTCATGGATATTCTGAATTTTCAGACAAAATCTAAAGTCCAAACATTTTGCATGTTGAGTATCAACCCAGTGAAATGTTGGCAGTGAGCTAATATTGTTCCTTCATTCTCTGTAAGCCAAAGAAAATAAAATTATGGGCTGCATTTAAATCAAGTACTGTCAAGGTCCTTCCTGTCTCTGTTATGTATCAACCAGTATACACCTGGTGGATGTTCCCAACTTCAGATTTTTTTCAATTTATGTCCTGACTAGCAGCTTAATCGTTCCCTGTGATAAAGCAGCATATATTTGAAAGAGACATGGTTTTAAAGCATATCGTGTATTATCAAAAATGAAAGAATCTCAATAATAAATATTTATCATGTACAGGGGATGAAAAATTAAATTGAAAATATCCCATTTATTAGATGAGTTCTTTAAGGTCATAAACTAGATTTTTTTAAAAAAGTCCTGGAAGGATAACTTTATCTATTTTCTAACCCGGTATGCTTTCTCTCTCTCTGTCTCTTGTCTCCTACCATCCTTTCCCTCATCCTCCTTTTCCCGTCCTACCCCTCCTCCTCCACTTCCCCTCCCCCATCATACTTCTCTTCATCCCCCCAGCTTTCCCTCCCTCTAGTTCTCTCTTTCTTTGAAGTACTGGGGATTGAATCCAGGCACTTTGACCTGAATGGTATTTCCAGCCCTTTACTTTATATTTTATTTTGAGACAGAGTCTGTCCAAGACACTGATCTATCCACATGGAGCTCACACTTGTGATCCTCTTACCTCAGCCTCCCAAAGAGCTGACAAGTCGTGTGCCATCATGCCTGTTTTGTCCTTAGCTCTTTCCAACACCTCATGCACCTACTTATTTCTTAGCTACCTATACATGGCAATACTAAATTTGAAATACCAAATTAGGCAAATTCTATTTTAGTATATTACATATTGTTTGGATCCTATTAATAAATATAGATAATACAAGCTTCCTGCTTCAAATAGAATTAAATTTTGATTTTGACTAATGAACAATTTATAGTAATTTGTCTCTATGAAATGCTAAGCACTTAAAAAAATTAAAGGCCTGACAGTTCTTCTGTTTTAATTTTTGATGTAATATATCACTGCAGTCAATCATCTTGCAAAATGCCTCCAAAAATTATAATTTATGATTTAATGAATCTCATGCACATTTATGGAGAGCTAAATCAAGACCTAATTCAAATAACTGATCCTAATATAGGAAACAGAACAAGTTCTAGCAGTGCAAGCACTAAAATTTGGGGCTGATTTTAAATCAAGTGAAATATCTGAGCATATGATCATATTTTCTAAGATGCACAAGACCTCTACAGTACAATAAGTTAAAAATAAAAAAGACTCTCTGCGAACAAACACTGTTTCCCAATTCAGTGTTCTAAGGAACATGTACGTGGAGACTGTGTCAGTCAAGTGAAGTGAACAAAAATGGTTGAAAAGTCTTCAAACTGGCTTTTGTCTCATTCATATCCAAGATCGATTGTTTTGTTCATTAGACTTAAAAATGACTTGTTGAACATTTTTTTGTATATTTATTCACCGTTAGTACTTCTTCACCTGAAAAGCATGTGTTCATCTCAGATGCCCATTTTTGGATTGAGTCTTTGAATTTTGGGGGCTAAATACAATAGATAATAAGAGAGGGAAAGAAATTGCTCAAAGGAAGGAACAACGGGGATGAGGGAAAGAAGAAAAAGAAAATACCAAGGCATTTTATATATAATATACATATGGATCAGTGACATAACTGTACTGCTGGTGTGTGATGGTTTGTTGAGGGGAACAGTTAATGATTAAAAGGGTTTTTTGTATATATTTTGACCAATTTTGCATGCTTTTATCTGGTAATCTGAGCAATTCATGTGTCGACAACACTTTGCTATATAACAACCATTGGTGAATTCCTATGATCCTGTCTACTGAAACTATGTATTGTCTCTAATGTTTTTTTAAACCATTATTTTCTTATTTTGCTTTAATTATTTGATCAGTCTTTCACTCTCACATCTGGTAACCTGAGCAACCTTGTTGAAGATAACAATATGTAATATAACAACCACTGTTAATCCTTATCATTTGGTTTGAAACCCCATATCATTTTTAATGTCCTTGCTTTGTTTTGTTTGTATTTTGCTATTGTTCTTTTTTTTGTACTATTTTTTTAAAATTAAAAAAAAAATGACTTGTAAGAAAATTTAGGTTTTTTTGCAAGCTACTTCCTGGAATAGTGTGTCCTCAAATTGGTCCTATGGAAACACACGGTAAACAGAAAAATTTTCCTTTTTTTTCTCTTTTGCAGGAGATGACACATTGAATAAAATAGTTTAGTTTATGCTCCCTTTGTAGATCTTTTTCTAATTCTATCTTTAATGAGTATCAGAAATATCATTCCATAGTCTATGATTAAAATATTCTCATCAATTATGAAAGGTGTTTTAGGATTTTTTTTCTAATTACATTGGACATTTGGTTTAATGAGATCTATAAAAACATGACAATTAAAATATATAAATCAGAGCACTGGATATCAGAACTCCTTAAATTAACAAACTGATTATAATTTATTACTTCTTAAAAATTATTTCCAACCCAAATAGTACATATTATAATGAACATTCCATAATTCTTTCTTTGATATACTTGAACAGTCCATTTTTATTTTAAATTTCTCAGCTCTATGGCAATGGCCTCGCTCTTTTTGCCTGGACTAAAAAATTAACTACAATTACTTTTAAGTGGAAAGCAGTATGTTTCACTGCACTTAGCTAATAATGAGGCAGGATCTTCCCGAGTTACTGATTAAAGTGATGAGTATGTTATCACACAAAACTATTAAATTCATTCAGTTGTGTGAAATGACCATTAACTATATGAATGATATATTCGACCCAATCCCAGAAGCTGGGTAATTAGTGAGTCAAATATAATTTGAATCTGATACTTAATTATCCAATGATAATCAGTCCTATACAGAATTTCAGAACTCAATGATGTGAATATGTTCATAAAAAGGAAAGTGTGGATAATATAACATTTTTGAGATAGTCAATTAGAACATGACAAACAATGTCCAAGAGAAAAATAAAAAACTTGTGTATACTTGTAGTGTATTTCTGCCTTTTTAAACGCTTTAGATGGTATTTACTAATGAGCTACACCATCAGTTACTTTTTTATGACAAGAGCAAAATACACAAGACTCACAAATTTAAGGAAGTGAGTTTTGTTTTAGTTCACATTTTTCAGAGCGTTCAGGGCATCCCTGGTTGGCATCAAGGTAGAAATGACATGGAATGAATGAGTAACAGTGGAATGTTGGTTACCCTATGGCAGCCAGGCAGTAGAGAAAGAGAGAGTGCAGAGAAGCCTGCTTGGACCGTGGCTTCAATAGATTCTGAGTGCCTGGATTGCTGCACATGGGGAAATGAAGCCCAGAAGACCAGTTCCCTAAGTGGCCTTTCTTGAGCAGTGGCCCAAGGAGCTCTACTCTAAAATGAAAGTTTAACCTTTTGAGCTTGTGATGGGCTCAGTCTTGCTGATTCCTGAAATGACTTCAAGCCATCTTTCTTATTGTTTTAATGCAGAGTTCTTGGTTTCTTTTTAATGTTAACCTTTTCAGCAGCCTTACCTTATGAACTTTGCAGGCATTTCCTCTCTGATGAAACTCTAAACTAAGATCTAAACTTCTCAAATTATTTAGCTCTGCTTTCTGTTTCTTATTGTAGATGTGGCTAAATGCAGCCAGAAGGGCCCATGCTATAGTCTGAACTGGAGGCTGTAATGAAATTTCCTTTGCCATGGTTATTGATCTACCACCCCTAAATCTCAGTACTCACAGTCTCAGGACATGGACAAAATGAAGACCTGTTGCAAATGGAGTTCTTTTCCCAATTGAAACCTCTTCTGTCTGGCCATTATTCCCTGTATTGCTATCATTCTAGTCATTTGAGCTCTGCCTAGAATCTGCCATCACTTTCCTCTTATTCCATTACAGTACTCTAAGACTTCTCTATTGGTGTATACAAACTTTTTCAAACTCCCCTTGCAAACCAGTTCCAAAGGTTTCTAAACCACTTGATCAGATAGAGCAACAGCCTCATTTCTCTGATACCGATTTCTATGTTAGCTACTTTCCCTTTGCTAGGACAAAATACTCTATATGCACAAGTTAAAGGAAGAGAGTTTAATTTTAGCTTATGGTTTTCAGAGGATTCAGTCCATAGCTGGTTGGCTACAAAGCAAAATGGCATGGCAGAAAGGCATGGCAGAATGCTGCTGCTCACCCATGGCAGCCGGGAAGCAGAGAGAGAGGTAGAGAACCCAGGTTTAGGTATAAGTCCTTCCTGGTCATTCTCCCAATGTGTGCCTCCACTCACAAGGCCCTGTGTCCAATAATGAGCCTTTTTGGAGACATTTGAGATCTAAACCATTATCTCAACCTGACTGTTTATAGCACAAATTATTCCTTATAACATACCTGAGTTTAATCCAAAGCATATTTTACTAAAATACATAGAACAAAATATGCTTTTTCCCATTTAACTCCTTTTAGCTAAATTCTTTTGGCTTTAATCAAACACTTTTGTAATGCCAGTCATTGTTGAAAAGGGCAACAGCCTTCCACTCAATGTCTCATGAAATCCTGGTACCATTACATCTCTCTAGTGATAGTGGGAACACTGCATCATCTGCTTGGGTTGACTAACTTGTAGGAGCCAGGAGCAGTTTCCCATTTGTACACAAAGCAATTTTTAATAAAAGAAAAATAAAATAAAATTAGCAAACAAAAAATGGCTGGAGTTACTATAATCCTAGGATCAATCTGTAATATCAAATACTTTTCAGAGATCTGGCTTTTTGTTACACATCAGGAGCTGGTACTTCATCCATGCCCACCTTTCACTTCAATGCTCTGTTGTCATGAAAGAGCAGTATCGATAGTAAGAGTTAACTGCAAACACCGAAGAATGGGGATCTGTGTTGCTAACACATTTGTGCTGTTACCTATTGATGTTTGGGGATAGTGACACTTTATTTGTTGTCAAGGTTGAAGAACAAGAGTGGTTTTGGTTAAGATTACCTAGAGCACTGATGGTGAACCTTGTAGAGCTTTCAATGATACAAACACCCCTATTCAGCCTATGTGCCATAGGTTCACCAGTACTGATATAGAGTAACAGACATTTTTGGAAAGCATATGTATAATCGTGGAAGGGGATATTTTGGATAGGATTACAGGATTAGAGGCAAGAAAGTCTACAATAGCTGTCTGTTGGCTGGAGAACCGGATAATCTAGTAGCTGCTCACCCCAGGAAGGTGGAAACACCTCTGTAGAACAAGAGGAATCAAAGATGTTGCACCAACCAGTTCAAGGTCAAAAGCCTTGAAACACAGAGCAGAGCTGCTGGTATGAGCCTATGTTGAAAGGCTAAAGATACTGGAGACTGCTGTGCAGAGGTGAAGGCAGCAGGAGACACACACGTTGAAGCACACTAGCGCTCTTTGAAAATCCTACAAGCCTATTAGTCGGTGCCTCCCATAACCAGGGCCAGTCTTCCTTCCTCAGTTTGCCAGCCTACATGCCAGGCACGGACCCAGAGCTGTGCTTTACTAATCCACTAGGAGTTTCTTAATCCAGTGATGTATCATGATTAACAGTAAAAGTGTCCTTGATTCCTGTAAGACCTATCAGATAGTGTTTGGAGATCTGTGTACTTTCCAGGTTTTGTTACTTCCTTCCTGTAAGGTCCAGTTCTCTGAATTCAGCACATCAGTATAGTTCTAAATGGTTCTAGAACTAGTATGCATTAACATCACCTACGCTTTTATGATAAAACAGAAAGACTTGGCTCATCTTAATGTTTCTGCATCAACAGATGGAGCAGAACAAAAGATTTTGCATTTCTTATCATGTCCCAAGAGACACTGCTGTTTATCTAGAAGCCTCACTCAGAGAACTGTTGAACTTGAGAATAAACCTAGAGGTCACACTTGTGAGGATTTTGTGGACCTAACATGAAGGTAGCACATAGTCCTTCTATTTAATGATTAAAAACAATTTAGGCAAATGTAGGCTCACAAATGTAGTTTAATTATGTCTAATAAGATACAGTGGATTTTGAAAAGCAGCTAGCTGTTCATATTGTTATTTTGTCTTCCACACACTCCTCAGCAGAACAATGAATCGGTATCAATCTGATTATCTAGCCTCCAAACTTTGGATTTAATTTCTCACTATTGAGGCCATAATAGGAAATAGAAAAGGAAAAAAAAAAACAAACAAACAAACAGTAAACCTGAGTCCCTTTTCTGAAATCCTAATTAACCCATCTATTTATTTAAAGTCATATTAAAGATATTCTGATGATAATAAAAAGTTATGAGTAAAGTTATGCAATACAGGATTATTTATAGTTATAAAAGACTAAAAACAAACCACGTGCCAACACTATACAAACTAATTGAATAAACTATGGCAAAAACAGAAAGGTAAATCAAAAGTTTTTCTGAAATTCTGTCCCAGCATGAGTCTTCTTTATAACTCCTAGAAATACTGATTTAAATATGCTTTGCAGAGTTAAAAGGAGCCAGGGACAAGAGACTGGCTGGTCACTCAATAACATAATAGTGAGACACCCACCTTAGCTGCTCATGTTCCATGGAACAGATTAATAAGTGAAGTTCAACTATGCTCTATGGTAGATTTGAGTTGGGGAGTCTGATTTACAGTCACTATAACTGAAATGCATAACCAGAGTGTCAATTAAGTATCTTACAGAAATGTAATTTTTAGGTCAGATATTTAAATCAGCTTAGCTTTTCAATTCTTCACATGAAAGACCAAAATATTAAGATATTTCAGAATAAAATTGTTAAAACATTTTATATCATTAGTTATTTTTGCCTGTTGGTATGGTGAATTATTGTCTAGCATTACTGCTTTTAATTCTCATATTTCTAATAATTATGATTTATATGATTGAAAGACATTATTTACACTGGAAAAGTCCCTGCCATTTATTTTTCTGTTAGTATTTTTACCCTTTATATTTACAGAATATAAGTTACAATTTTTTTTCTGGAATACTTTTTTTACATAATATGTCTATTATAATCATATCCTGATTCTATATTTGGTTACATTTACTCTGTATAATGCTGGCTGTTTTTCAAAGATATAATGTATGCAATTGAACTGGAGTTTTTAATTTGGCTTTGTAACTGGAATTAAGAGTCTTTGGTTTGTTTGGAAAAGTTTATTACATTCATCATTTTATTACAGTCTCTGTAAACTGCTTTAGTCTCACATCAATGATCACTTTCTTTAATGTAGGGACATTGAAATATCAGCTCTCTATATTCAAATCCAATGTTTACAATTTACTAGTCATGTGATCTTAGAAAAGTTAGTGAAATTCTATCAGTACCATTTGAAAAATAATAGTAATAACATCTATATTGCATGGAAACTGAAATTTAGAGGAATTAGTATTGATAAGCATTTAGAACAGAACCCTATACCTATTAAATACTATACAGTTTAACTGTTGCTGTAAGGACTGTATTTGCACTTCATTTTTATTTAAAATGTTTTCTCTGTGTGGTTTATTTTCTTTGGTTGCATTTTATTTTCTACTAATACGTATATGTCAGGATTTTTTACTTAACCCATAAATATTGCTAACACTTTCGTTATATCTACCTTCCAAAACACTATTCTCAAAATTGTAAGGGAGGTTTCCTATCATCTGCTTCCCTACCACCATGAGGAGCACAACTAATGCCCTACTAGTAAATTAGTTTCAAAGAATTATCATATTATCAATGGGTCATGTTATTGCTCTATTTTTACAAAGTATTTATGCTACATTCCAATAAATAATCATATATACTCTTACACGTTCACACTGATTAATTGTAGCAATTAATGATAGTAATATATTTGCAAGGATTAGTGTATCTGTATTTCTAATTTTGAGATACATGTATTATCACATAAATTTACACAAATTTGTATGAAGAAATTGAGTATCCTTAATTTAATCTTTCAGGAGTAACATTTTGAAAAACTAAAGTGCAATAACCAGAGTACTGATACTGATCTAGTTAAGATATAAAATATGCACAGCACTGCAATGATTCTTATTGCTATTTTAGTCACACTCACTTCCTTTCTCCCAACTTCTTTAATCCCTGAAACCCAACGATCTATTTTACATTTCTGTGTATTCGTGTCAAGAATATTATACATACAGCATGTAGCATATTGGGATTATTTTTCCCTCTCAGCCCAACTCTCTGGAGGGAAATCTAGGCTACTGCATGGTTTGCGTGTTTAACCATTCTCGGCTTAAAGGACATCTGTGTGGTTTTTGATAGTGGCTATTCTGAATAAAGCATTTATAAACATCGTGCACAGGTTTTATTGCACCCATAAGTTTTTAATTCTCTGGGATAAAAGCCCAGGAGTGCCATTGCTAGAATGTATAATATTTGCATATTTAGCTTTTTAAGAAACTGCTGAAATATTTTCCAGAGTATCTCTGTAATTTTATACTTCTACCAGTAAAGTAGGAATGAACCAGTTTCTATACATCCTGGTCAGAATTTGCTGCGGGCCCATTTTGTAATTATTTCAGCCACTGTAATGAGGGTGCAGCAGTGCTTCATTCCAGTCTTAGTGTGCAGATCTCGATGAGCCAGATATGTTGAATATATATTTTATGTATATATCTTTTATGTTTATATATATTCTATGTGCTTATATATATATCTTCTTTACATAAAATCTGTGTATTCTATCATATGAAATGTTTTTATTTCCTAATTAAATTTTTTTTTGGCTGTTGAATTTTCAAAGAATTATGTATTTTGATACTAGTTATTGCTGGATATGTGGTTTCCAAAATTTTTAATATTGATGAAGTGTGATTTATTAATTATCTTTTTGTGAATTATTCTTTGATACATCTTAGCACCAAGATCCCTTGACTACCCCAAGATTTAAAATGTTTTATAATGTTTTTTTCTAACAGCTTTGTGGTTTTACATTTTATATTTAATTGTGAGGCCCATTTTGTGGTAATTTTTATAAGATAGGAATTTTTTGCTTGTAAATAACCATTGGTGCAACAGCTGTTGAAAATGTGCTTCTTCCTCCATTGTATTACTTTAACACACTGCCTAAATTCAGTTGGGCCTAATTGTGTGGGTGTATTTAATCTGAGTCTATGCCCTGCTAATTTCCACATTATCTGGACTATTATAATTTAAAAATGCCCTTGGTTTCTGCTATGCTTTGGATGGGGTGGGTTTCCCAACAGTTTATGTACCAGAGGCTTAAACTTCAGTGTGGTTGTTTTATCAGGTGGTGGATCCTTTAAGATGTGAAGCCTACTGTGAGTTAATAATGTCACTGGAGATCTGCACTCAGCAGGTCTTAATTCTGATCTGAAAGCGTGAGTTTTGCAAAAGCCAGCTTCTATAAATAGAGCCAAGCTGGCCCTGACCTGCTCTCTGGCTTCCTGTCTCACTGTGATCTCTCATGCAGTCTCAGCGGGATGCCTCCTTCCAAGGTGTGAGGCAGCTAAGGAAGCCCTCACCAGAGGCCAGACTGATGAGGTCCTCATTCTTGTACTTTCAGCTGCCTATATGTAACGTAAATAGACCTCTTCGGAGATTTCTTTTTCCTTATTTTGTGGAAAAAAGGTAAAACAAAATTTTATAACAAAATAATAGGAGAATAACAATGGTTAATCATTGCGCATTGTTATCTTGAAAGTAGTTATTCAGAGTATAAGCATTACATGACATTATTTGAGCATTTCAATTTCTCTCATAGATATTGGCACAAGCCTTCCTTTTCAATGAGCTAAGAGACCCTAATAATATAACTGACTTGCTTTTTTCCCCTTCCCTTCTGTCCTTTTTCCCTTTTCCTCCTCCTATACCCCTTTTCCTTTTGAACAATTTCTTCCCATTTCACAATATCTGTTGTTTATTTTAGACCTTACTTATTCTTTCAGTTTCTCACATTAGAGAAACAATGTGACATTTACACATATGAGTCTGATTAATTTCACTTATGAGTATGGTCTCAAGTTGCACAGATTTACCTTTAAAAGTTTCAAGTTTGTCCTTCTTTATGGTTGTAGATTTCTACCGTTGGGTATTTCATTTCAGCACTAGACATTGAATATTCATTCAGTATAATTATGTCATTTTCAGCATAGAAACCTTGTATATATTTTATTAGAGTTGAATCTAATTTTTTAAATTTATTTTTAGTTGTTAGTGGTAGTAAATACAGATATTTCTCATTCAACAACCTACCTACTTAAGGGCTGTTTGGACATATGACGGAGGCTCTCTGTTGAGATTTATGACTCGCTGCTCAGCCTTATGACCCATCTTTTGTTTCTGTAAATCTTTCTGATACAGCCTCAGTCTCCTTTCTTGGCACGCTACGCCTTGTTTATACAGTCCTGTAAATTTTGCTCTGCACTGTGTAGTAGAGTATTATAGTTTTAGGTTCTGTAATACATTAAAGTAGTGCATGTAAAAGTCATGCAAATAAAAGTTCTCAAGTTGGAGTTTCATTTGATCTTTTCTTTGTTCTGAATATTGTAATGCATGTGTTATATACAGTGCCTTATTAAACAACCAGTTCGTTTAGCCACAGAGTTATACGAATGGAACCCAGGCATTAAATGAGGAGTACCTATAGCCTATTGTATTTTAGGCAATTCATTAAGGGTGTTGTGTGAATAAATACAGCATTCATGAAAAGACTAATGTCCTCAAAGTACATATTATTTCCATACTGTCTGATATTGGGGGAAATAAGCTATCTGACATTTTTTGAATATTGAGACAAAAAGATCAACTTTACATGATGTTGCTTTTTTTGCATCAACACCCAAAATATATACAGTTTCCTGTTTTGCTATAGAAAGGAATGCTTTGGGGGTGGTCTTATGAGACCTGCTGAGCACATATGGTACAGGTAGACCAGCTGTGCCACAGGGCCAGAAAAATTAATCAGTGCACTCTTTCTACTGGGCTCACTTCTAAGGAACATTTGGTTCCAACAGTTTTTCAGTGGATAATAAAACTGATTCATTTGGAATTAAATAAATTCTCAGATATAAATAAACTCCTTGGAAGTGACGTTACCTTTGAAATATTTTGATGTGTAGAAATGTCCCGTATCATGTGGGTGTACATATTTTCTCAAGGGTTATACCTACACTTCCGAAGCACAGTAAACAGTTGAACAATTAATTATCATTGTTATTCTTGGCTCAAGGATCGTTTTATATGTTTAACTTTCTGCTGGAAGATAAAATAGGTAAAACTCTTGAACACATAGGTGTAGTCAGATACTTTCTGAACAAAACCCCATTTGCACAAGAAATAATACTGTAAATCGACAAATGGGATCACATAAGATTAAAAATCTTCCACAAAGCAAATGAAGCCACTTACAGAGTGAAGAGACAACCTATTAACATGAAAAAAATTTTGCTAGCTATGCCTTATACAAAAGACTAATATCTACAATATATAAAGAAGTTAAAAAAATTGGATTCCCCAAATTTAAAGACCCAATTAAAAAATAGGCATCTGAAACAGATACTTCTCAGATAAAGAGATACAAAAGGCCAATAATACATGAAAAAAGTGTTCAATAGTATTGGCCATTCAAGAAATGTAAATTAAAACAACACTGAGCTCCAGCAAGGATGGCTACCGTTAAGAAATCAACCAGTAACAAATGCTGGTGAGGCTGTGGTGAGAAAGCAACACTTTGTTGTTGGTGGGAGTGTACATCGATACAATTAATATGGAAATCATATTAATTGATCATAGGGATGTTCCTCAAAAATCTAAAACTAGAAGTTTCATTTGACACAGCTATTCCCCTTCCAGATATCATCTCAAAAGAGTTAAAGACATTACGTCACAGGGAGGTATGCATATCCATGTTTATAGCAGTGCGATTTATAATAGCTGTACATGAGAAACAGCCTATATGTCTATCAACAGATGAATAGACAAAAAACTGTGGAATCTATACATGACGGAATACTACTCTGCCATAAAAAAGCATAAACATAAGTAACTTGTAGGGAAATGGGTATACTTGAGACCACAATGTTGAGTGAAGTAACTCAGACATACACAAGCTGAAATATCATGTACTTTCTTCATATATCTATCCATCTATCTATCTATCTATCTAACAATCTATGTATCTATATTAGACAATAAGAAAAAAAGGAGAAAAACTAAAGAAGGTAGTTATTATAATCCTGTGTAGACAATGTATCTAAAAGTGTACCCTTCCTTAATACAATTGTCTTACATATTTCACATGTTCTTTGGTCCAGTAGTCTGGTTTTCAAACTGTATATATGATAATTAGTTTTATAAGGAAGTTCTTATAAGATAAACAATGAGTTTGAGGCTGGAAAGGGGAGGTGGAGGGAAGGAGGAAAGAAGGGAACTGAAATGTGTTATGTACATGTACCAACCTCCTACAGTGAATGGAATCATTATGCACTGAAAACATGTACTAATAAAATTAAAAATATTGTCTTACACTCCTGGCTAGTCAGCTTCTTTATTTCGTCCTTTATGTGTTTTTCTGTCCTCCAAGGTACTCAATGCCAAGGCCCAAGAACAATGGCTCCATTAATGCCAGCTTTCCTGTCAGGGATATTTGTCATTTCCCATGAGTTTTATAGAGTCAAGCAGGTTCATGGCTCTGTGGTATCTTTTTAGTACCATTCCCATTTACTCATCCCTTGCACTGACCTGCAGCAGTTCCTTCATCCATGAGTCAAAACTACACATGCAAAACACAGCTTCCAGCAATGTCAGCTGTGTGATCAGTGTACCCGTGAGGAACTCGTGGAAGCATCAGAGATGCCAGAAAATACAGAAATAGATACTTCACTGGTTTGCTACAGATCATATCTGCATTGCATGTATTTCAGTCATGATTATTGATGAGCACTTTCTATATGCTAAGATACTGTGGATTTTCTGAAAAATTTTCATTCCTGCCTTTTCTGACAAGTGAGGAATCAGTATTGCCTGGACCCTGCTGCTGTGAGGATTTGATCGTGACTGCAGTATTTTATTTTAAAGATTATTTGGAGACCGGGTGTTCTTAAGAAAAATGAATCATTTTCATTGAACTAGTTTGATAATCTGATGTCTAATGCACATATTCCTTTTTTAAAGACCTAACTGTTTAACAGCTGTTCAGACTTACAACCAAGGTCCACTAATTGGAACTTGATCAGTAAATTAGGAGTTTCTGTAGTATTATATTTCTACTTTTCATAGCCATATGTTCATGTTAAATATACTTAAACACAACTGATGTTATAGGCTTACCATTTGTCCTATAACCTTGATTAATCTGCATATGTTGAGAAGAAATGTTGTAGATGCATTGTGATTTTCATGTGAATAGTTATGTTTTCTGGAATAGGGAGAATTTTATTTCTTCCTTCTGGCCTTCATGGCTTTTATTTAGTTTTCTTGCTTGATTTCCTAGCTAAATTTGCAAATGGTCCAAATAGTCCAAACGAATGGCATGATGAGATTAGACTTCTTTATCTTCTCCCAGCGTGCAGGAAAAGCATTTAGTCTTTTCCCATTCAGTGTAATGTCACCTGCAGTTTTCTTGAAGATGTTTGTTTTGAGTGGTAGAAGTCCCTTCTGCTCCTCTTTTTATGATGATTTTCTTGTGAATGAGCGAGATTTTTCAAATTCTTTTCCATGTCTATTAATGGGACTATATTATAACTTCTATATAGCCTGTTAATATGATATACACTGATTAATTTTTAAATATAAAGCTAGCTTTTGGGCATCTCCAGAATGAACCTTCCTTGTTCATGCACATAACTCATTTCAAATTGCTTAAAGGTTGTCTGCATTCATGACAGATATTCTTTGCAAGTGTGTGTGTGTTTGTGTGTGTGTGTGTGTAGAATAGTATTAATTCTGCATTCAATGTTTGGTGGAATTCTTCACTGAAACTATTTGGACCTCAATATTTCCTTTTTTAAATGGGAAATTCAATGTCCTTATATTGTTATAGGGTTATTCAAATTATTTACTTCAGTTGGGTCATTAGAGTGCTTTGATCACAACATTGTTCAGTTAGTATGTGTAGAGTTAGTATAATCCTTTACTATTCCTGCAATGTTTTCATGGTCCATAGGATACTCTATTTCATTAGTGATACTGTGTCTCCTTTCAGTTTTGGAATTTTCAATATTGATAGAAGTTTATTAGTTTTGTTAGTCTGTTCAGTGATGTGCCACTTGTTTTTTTGAAATATTTTTTCCTATTCTTCAATTTCACTGGTGTTGGTTCTTACCTGATTATCAATTTTTTTCTACTTGACCGGCTTTATTTTGCAATTAATTTCTAACTTCTTGAAATAGGAACTGAGATTATGGTTTGAGACATTATTTCCTAATGTATGAATTTAAATATTTCTTGCTCATTTCAGTTCTGTGTCACACAAATTTTGATATGATGAATTTTCTTTTCTTCAGCTCCCATATACTTCCAAATGTCCTTTCAGACTTCCTCCTTACCTCATTAATTACTGGAAAGTGAGCTGTTCAGAACTTTTTTCAATATATGGAAGTTGAATTTTTTTCTATTTTTCTTATGATGATCATATCCATTTCCTGTCTTTTTCGAAGAAGTAACTCTCTTAAATGCGCCAGTCAACTTAATTTAGTTTCATGGAATTAATTTGTGATTTTAGGATCAACATTTTCCACTTAAACTCTCACACATACTCATTTTAGTTTTTTCCAGGTAATTACATTGACAACTGTTTCTTTTTTGTTTTTAGTGAATTCATTTCAAATTCATTGTGTCTCTTTTGTAAGTTCTTTAACTATGTTCTACAGACTTTGGCAAATATTTTTCATCAAAATGCAGTACAAATTTTATTGTTTTTCAGTAACCAGGGAATCCTCTACTTTTTAAAACATAGTAATTATAACAATTAATTCTGCATATAATTTTATGGTGGTTTTAAACCTTACTGTGTTGGAGTAGATGAATATCCTTTTTGCATAGCAATTTATTTACATGTCAAAATCACTTATATATTTTAATTCTTACTAATTTCTTCTTTTAGTAATTTTTAAAACAAATTTAATAATAGCAAGTAATCAACTTTTCATAGATAGACAAAAACTGTCAAGCTACAAAATAGGGAATTACATTAGCAAATTGCATAGGTCCTGAGATCAGAACACTTAAAATGTGTATCACAATGCCTAACCAGCACATGTACAGTTTCCAATGATATTTTTACATTTTATACGAGTACATGTTTGTAATACATAATGATTACATTCCTCACGGGGAGTTGTTACATGGTCAGAACTCATCTTAATTCTTTTTAGGTCACATTTCCCTACCATCCCTCTTAATCCACTTCTCATTTGCAAAACGTCTATCTCAGTGTGTCTTATTACACATCCTTTAGTTTTCCTTGTGAATTATTTATACCTTGAGTTTCTCATGGAAGAGAAATAAAGTGGTATTTAAGATTCTGCCTCCTCTTTATTTCAGTTGACACTGTGATCTCAAGGTGCCACCATTTCCCCACAAATGACTCTAATATATACTTTTTATATCAGACTAGTACTTCATTGTGTACAAATGCCATGTTTGCTCCTTCCATTCATTACTGATGGACAGAAATACCACTTCCAAGATTTAGCTCTTACGAGTTGTGCTGCTGTAAACATGACTTTGTGGATCATTGTAATATGATGCTATTAACTGTTTGGGGATGAAACCTAGACGGGCAATAGCTGGATCAAAGGGAATTTCTATTTTCAGGGCTTTGAGGAATTCAACACAGATTTCCATAGTGGTTGTTCTTATTTACATTCCCAGTAACAACATAGAAAGAAGGGTCCCTTTTCTATTGCCTTTGTTGTTACCTGATTTTTTGATGATAACTCTGGGTAAGATAAAGTGAAATCTCAGTGTTATTTTTAATCTTTACTTTCAGCACATGACATTTACTGATAAAAGTTCTAAAAATATACTTCTTTTGTGTTTAACAATGTATACTGAAACATAAAAAACCCCAGACAGAATACTTGACACTTATAATTCAAAATCAAATTAGCAGAATATTAAATACTTACAAAGCCATATCTTTTAGAAACTATTTATGAAGTTACATGCAAGTTTATAGAATTGGCAAAAGACTGGCTCAAAAATGAGAGAATTTTCCTTTATTTGTGAAAAGAAAGCATGTCCAATAGAAGTTGTGATGGTTTTTCGTCTTTGTACCAGTGGCTTATCACTGTGTGCGTGTGAGAGTTACACATGAAAAGGGCTGGTACGTCCACCGAAGGCTGTCCCTGAGGCTCGGGACTCTAGCAGCAGGGCAGTGACTGTGACCTTTTACTGCCACCAACACAGTCTATGGTTTGCGGAATCTTGCAAGTGTTTAAAGGTGCTGGCTTTCCTGCAGGCCTTTGGGACTGCTCAACAGTTCAGGCTGTTTAGCTTGCATGGGTGTCTCCGTCACCTGCCCTGTTCTTTGGGAGTCTCCTAATCTTTGGGAAGAACAGCATTTCTCTAATGGCTACAGATGTTGAACATTTCCTCTTATACTCATGGAACATATGAAATTGTTTTTCTGAGAAATGCCTATTCATGTCAGTGGTCCATTTTTTGACTGGTTTTTATTTGGAGGAGCACTAATCTTTTTAAGTTCTTTCTCCATAGTGGGTATTAGTATACTCTCTGACCTGTACCTGGCAAAATTTTTTCCCATTCTATAGGTTACCACTTCAGTCTGTTTGCTGTGTCTTCTGCAGTGCAGAAACTTTAAAATTTGATATAGTCACATCTGTTGAATCTTGATGTTATTTCTTGTGCAACTGGGGTTCAATTCAGGAAGTCCTCGCCTATATCTATGTCTTCAAGAGTGTTGCCTGCTTTTTTCTTCCAGCAGGATAAGTGTTTTTGATTTAATATTTAGATCTTTGATCCATTTTTACTTTTGTTTAGTATATGAAAATACAAACCCAGATTTAATCTTCTGAATGGTATGGATTATTTTCCCAGCACCATTTAATAAAGAGGATATCTTTCTTCCACAGTTTGTTTTTGGCTC
The DNA here is from genome assembly GCF_000276665.1 of Chinchilla lanigera. Classification (NCBI taxonomy): domain Eukaryota; kingdom Metazoa; phylum Chordata; class Mammalia; order Rodentia; family Chinchillidae; genus Chinchilla; species Chinchilla lanigera. Next base: position 27,851,161 of record NW_004955405.1, on the reverse strand, counting down.
CTCTGTCAATGATCATATGGCCAAATGTGCCTGAGGTTGTTTCCTCATCCTCTGTTCTGTTCCATTGATCCACATATCTGTTTTTGTGTCAGTACCAGGTCATGTTTTATTACTGTAGCTTTGTAATGCAAATTGAAATCTGGGATTATAATGTCTCTTGTTTTATTCTTCTTGCCTAGCATTGCATAGCTGATAATTTTTAAGTGACTTTGATTAATCTAGCACCAGTCTCTCAAGAAATATAAATATCTTCTTCTAACCTAGATAAGCTAAATGTACCCCATCTTTAGCATAACTAGATATGTACAAAAGATGATTACATACTGCCTAAGGGCACTTGAAGATGAATCTTTGTGTATACCATAAATCACACAGTGCATAATAAACTCATTAATGAATCCAGCTAGTAGAGGACAGTGTGAATTCATTCTTGAATTCCCTAAATATCTCTAGAACCACCACTAGCAAGAGCTTTGACCAGGTAAGAGCCTTCCATGAACATGTTTATCAGGGACCCTTGCAGAGAGTCCCCAGTTTCCTGCAGATGTTACCACACACGGTGAAAATAAAGATCAAGAGACAAATAGCAGTGCAATGGGGATCTGGGAGGGCCAGCTGTTCACGAGGAACAAAAGGCCGTGAGGCAGCCAGAACCTTGGTATTTATTGACATTTACATTGAGGAAAATGGTGAGGGAATTACGGATGACTCAAAGGGTAGCACTGATCTTAAGCTAATAAGGATCATGCTGCTGAGGATGGTGGACAGAGGTGGTAAATTAATAATAAGTTTGTCTTTTCCTCCAGAAGAAACTTCTTTTTATTTTTATTTTTTTACTTTTTTTCCGGTGTCGGGAATCGAATTCAAGACCTCACGCTTGCCGGGCAAGCGCTGTGCTGCTGAGCTAAACCCCCAGCCCCAGAAAATTCTTTTAAAATTGCTACTCAGTTCTCAAAACACAAGGATACCTTCAGCTGATGTAATCTTGCCCTGGAGTGTCACAGCATCACAGCTACATTGAGTCTTCAACTGTGACCAGAGGCATAGAGGGTCATGTTTCCACATACCACAGCCAGCTCACATGCAAGATACTAGTCCTCAGAGGAGCCCTACTCACAATTTAATTATGAAATGATCTTTCTTCCAAAATTATATAGAATGGCTCTCAACAATGTCTATAATGAGTAATGTGTGGAGTTTATAGTGATGCATGGTCAACGAAGCCTTCTTTATTACATAGTGCTTTTATTTTTTACAGGAAAAATATTAATTTACTATGGGTATAATGTCAAATACTGAGTAATAAAGTAGAATAATATCTTATGATTTAGCAGCTTTCCTGAAATTTGTTAGTTTTTCCTTTAACAAGGATTATCAACTTCATAGTTTCCACATAGCTATTATCTCTATGAGACTGATCAAGATAATGAGTAATTCAAAGTGTAAATTCTGGAACTACATTCATCTGGATAAATCTTTCTCCATGTAAGTCTTGTGTGGTTTTAGGCAAGGCTAATCTCAAAAATGGCAATTATAATAGTGTGTGTATCATCAGGCAATTATGTGTTTCAATGATATTTCCTATATAAAACCCCAAGCAAATTTTCTGGCACCAAGAAAAACCTCAATAAAGACTAGCAATAACTGGATGAAAGGAATAAGGAAAAAAAATCATGCAATTTTTTTTTAAAGTTTAAGTGTTTTAATCATTCATTTTCAACAATGGCAAATGTGTATTTTATGTCCGGACATGGAAAATATTGTTGATCCATGGAAAATATTCATTCATGTGTCAGAATGTGTTTGTTTGCTTTGCTTTAAACTGATAGAAAGATTTCAGTGGCCAAGACTGCATTTTATTTGGTACCTTCAATAAAAACTGATTGTCTCTTAGCAACTAGGTCTGATGCTATCTCTTGGAAGAAACATTTTATCTATTCTGTGCTTGGACCTCCTTTCTCATTAGTGAAACAATATGAGCATAATTAAAGCTCTTGCCTGAGATTCAAAATAATATAAGAAATTAGAATGGCTGCAAACAGTCTTTGGATGGGATGACATATTCTTAGCGGGCACATTGTCGGTATATTTGGGCCCACCCATCATGATTAGATATTTTTCCCTACCGCTTATCATATAAATGGATGAAGATTTGTGGAACTTGTTTCTGAGTTAAATACTTTTTTAAAAAGAAAGTGACGAAGGTTTTCTTAGAGAAGACTTATAAAGCAAAACTTAATTTTCAGACTACTTGATCTTATAAAAAATAAGATTGAATGAATCATAAAATATAAGAATGCAATTTTCTAGAACCAGGAACATTACATGTCAAATAAATCAATAAAATTGAGTCAAAGGACTCCTTTTTAATTCAGTGTGAAAACTCATTATGAGAAAGGCAAACTAATATTGAGAAAACAATAACACTTCAGCTTTTCAATAAAGAAAACTCATGTTCAACCCCTCTTAGTCTCTGTTTTTTTTCTGACAAAGTTGATGAGGAAATGAAGATGCAGATGCTTTTTGTTCCTCGCGTTTCAAAATCCTAGGCAGGCACTTACCAAGTCAGCCTATATTTTTTTTAACTTCTAGTATGCATTAAAATATGTGAGGAGCCTGAGATTACAATAGAACCTAGAGGAAGCAACTACTACAGTAGGCTTTTGACTAAATGCCAACCAAGCACTCTGCCTTTTCTAAGTGCAACTCCTCTTTGAATTAAATTATTTCCACAGTAATTTAGCAGCATGAGCACTTAGAAAAAATGTTCTCTAAAATAACTGTTATTATGTACATCTATAGAAATGGTGAGTCAAGATGAGACGAGGTTTTACTAAGGCTTGAAGTACTGATTAAGGTTCAGAAGAATTGGAGAAGAAATAATGATTAAACTGAAAGAACACAATAAGGTTTATTTCCCTTCCTGAATTTCCTGTGGGCATTGCTAAAAAATCTTGCGCCTGTGGAATTGGATTAATTTCTAGAAACATTTTTAACAACAATACCCTCAAACTTGTGAAAATTCCCAATGGCAATCTTGTTTTCTTCCATAAGCTTCAGTCCAGAATGGAAAATGAAACAGATATTTTTGTGAGGTATGTCATTTCCCCACTCCTTAAATATTTGTTTATAGCACACTTTAGTTCCTTGATTTGTTGGTAAAATATTATAATAGAAATTATCACAGATTATATTATGTTTATTATACTATTTAATTTATATATACATTATGAATTTCTTTCTCAAATGTATGATTTTAACATTAAAATTTAGAAAAATTTGATATTAAAACATTTTTGAGTTCATGGAGTATGCTAAGATATTTGAAGAGACTATAAATACTTTTAGTTGTCATTATGTTTCAGGAATCCTTCCAAATGATAGCAGGAGTTTCCTGAATTATATAAATCATCTGATCTTCATAATTTGGCCCCTTGGCTTGCAATAAGCTTATCAGTGACAATGACTTTAATTGGAAAAGTTTGTACAACATTAAAGATTTTTTTATAAAACAAATACATATATCAATAGCAGTCTATTAATACACATAGGGAGACACGGCAATATGATTTAAAATATTGTATATTTTAACTTGCTTAATTTTTCCAAATATCTCCATTTTAATGAAAATATCATTTATTATATGCCAAGGCTCCATGGTAAGTAATTTTTCACAACACCTTGTATTTCCTCTACCTCTTAATGAGTTTATTGAACTTACAATCAGAGCTGAGAAAAATAAATAAATAATATTACATAAATTCAATATGTAGACTTCTAGTGATAGAGATAATATAATGCTATAAAACAGTTGAATGAGTTTGAGCTTTGTAATGGTCAATGCAAAAAAAAAAAAAAACCACTGAGAAAATGATATGCAAGTAAAAATTGGAAGAAATAGAGAAAATTAGTGATAAAGCTAAACAAGTAAAAGCACCTTGAGGTGGAAAGTACTTAATGTACCTGCTGAGACAGCAAGGAATCTGAGAAGGGTGGCAAATTACAGAAAAATGAGGGGAAATGTTTCATAAAATGAGTCCTTAGTCTGACATTTACAGTTATCCCTATCATTTTTAATTAATACTTTATGGCAGACAAAGCAGTCTATTCATGCCCAAAGACTTCATGAGCAGTTCTATGTTAAAGATATTTGCATTTTCCTTGACTACTATGTGCTCTTTTCTTTACTTTGGTGAACAGTTTGTACATCACCGGGTGAAATCCTACTATTACTGATGAAGCTTATAATGCTTCTCTAACTCATGATCAATTTTTTTCTACAAACCCTTCACACAATTCCTTACACACAGGTGCACTTTTACATAAACAATGTATTTATACTCTTCTATCTCCAATTCTAAAATTATATGCTGAAAAATAGACAGCTAGCTATTTGTATCCTATAACAACCAGGAAGCCTTATAATAAGTCAGTTTTTGAAATGAATTTAGTTCTATTCATCTGCAGGATTAAAAGCCCAGTAAAGTGATTTACTTTTTTATTTGGCAACATGGATTAAATGCATCCTAAATATCCCAGCAAAGATGGAGAAAAAGATCATCCAACCTTCAGTTATGAAAAGACCATGATCTAGGGTAGAAAAGTAACTGGTAAAGGCATAAGTACAATACTGAAAACTAGGTACCTAGCTAGTGATGTACATGGGTCTTCTATATGTTACAGTGAGTCCTCTGAAATGTAGACTTAATTATTTCCTAGAATGGGATTAAATGTGCAAAGGTTTTTGTAGAATGGAAGTCTGTAAGAGAGAACAGGGAGGCAGGGGGGAAGCTAATAAGCAGTCAGGGCAGCATGCAAGTGTGAATGAGGGGAGAGAGGGAGGGCAGTGTGAGTGAACATTTTTGGCCTGCTGGACAGTATGAGGAAGATCCCGCAAAGCACAGAGTGACAGAGGCCCAGTCAGAAACACAGGAGGCCCACTTGTCCCCGGACGGTTCTGTCTCAATCCTTTACTCTTAGTCATGGGGTAGACATAGCTCAGAGGAGTGGGGAGATCTTGGCACAGTAACTGGGCTCTTGGGCTCAGATGTTTCCTATAAGGGGAGGCAGGGTGGATTCAATCCACTTGCCGTCACCTCATGGGCGAAGCCTACACCCACTTGGGACTCGGGCTGCATCAAGGGAGAATTCCACAGAGCAAGCGACACTTGAGTTGACTCATGGATGTCAGGAGTTAGACCATGTAGGAGGTGAGGAAGACGTAGCCTGTGATAGCGCAGAGGCATAAAGAAAGTGCGTGATAAGTTTAGGAAATAACATAGAGCAGGTGGCCTGACCATAGAAAATGGAAAGCACGCCATGGTTGAGCAAAGTAAGAATGGAGATATGGCGCTCACGGGGCAGATCAGAAAGAGTCCCACAAAGCCGTGGGTTTAAACACGAAGGAGAATAGTCAGAGAAGGGATTTTTACCAGGATAACTGCCGGCTGTTAATGTTATTAAACCACCGAAATAATCCTGCTACCACTTACAACGTCAGTGCTAGCCAGGTTTCAATTTACAATGAAAAAGTGCATTTTCATGGAGTCAAATTGATTCTTTGTATGATTTGCTTTTTAGGTTTTGGTGAATTTTAAATTATTTCATAAGAATTTGTAGCCAGCACCTTTCAAAATCTAGACTTGACAATTTGAGGCTTCTAAAAGAAGGCACTGGCATTAATGTTGTGATTCTCTTGTACTGCGGGGTATTTTGATAAAAACTGATTTAACAAAATCTCAGAAGAGCTAGGGGGAGGCATAAAGAAGCTAAGTTGCTGTTCAAGGGGCTCATCTAAGAGAGAGATTAAACTGGTGCAATTGTGAACCATCTGTGTACCCTTTGTCCTCACTGTAAAGGACACAGAATATTTGATCTTTACCATCTGTAACTGCAGTAGGATACACCTGGGTCTCTCCATAGTCCGGGTTTCCCCAAAAAGAATTTCCTGTAATACCAACACTTTCCATTAGATGGTAGTAGGAATGGGTCTAGAATGTTACTCAAGAATCATTTTCTGATTGCTCATGATTTAGACAGTTTCCCCAAACATTTGGAGCCAGGAATAAGTTTTATGGAATACCTTCCTCCCTGTAACATAGCTTTCCTTTAAGCAATCCAGCTAAAGAGGGATTTTTTTTCTTCTAAACAAAACTATACAACCATGACATCTTCTCCCTACCCCACACTGTTCATATTACTGAGAACTCAGCATGTCCAAGCATACTTAAATTATGGCAGTAAAGAAACCTTTAATTTAACAAAAGGATACTGAATAACATACAGAAGGATAAATAAAAGTAGACATACTGGTACAAATTATGTTTTTTTTTTTTTTTTTTTTTTTTTTTTTTTTTTTTTT